>NC_090725.1:17745860-17875860 GCF_036898095.1 Palaemon carinicauda | reverse complement strand
GATTTCTATCGCTAACACATGTGAATTTAATTTAATGGCTTAAAGGCCGCTCATGAATGGCAGAGGCAAGGGACAATTACATTGCCCTATCAAGTAGGACAATGCCCTAGAGACTGACCATATATATGTATAATCAACGCCCAAGGCTCCTCTCCATCAAAGCTATGACCAAGGAGGGCCAAGCAATGGTTGCTGATAACTTAGCAGATAGACCTCTAGGCTCCTCCAAACTCCACCCTCCTTAGCTCACAAGGGTGGTTGGGTTGCAGCGAGCAAAGAAACTAACGAGTTTGAGCGGGACTCGAACCGTGGCCACCGTGAGAGAAGGCCTCTTTACATGAACATTTAGATCCCTGATACGTTTTACCGGGGACAGCCTGAGAGAGAGAGAAAGCGGCAGCCTACCAGACTGGTACACCTAAGCCAATTACGGAGAGAGGTCGCGCTGCGGGTAGACGAATTTTTATCTTAAAACTATACAAAATGGATACAAATAGTGGTGAATTTCAAGTAACTATTTGAGAATATACTGAAAAACTTTTATTGAATTTGAAAAGAAGAGTCAGCGGAAAAAAATAATAGAAAACTCATGAAAAATGAGTGTTGTTGTGCTACAGTATTTTCTCGTTCTCCTATCCACCCGGAATACAATGGCGTTCAAGTGTTGTGAAAATAAATGCAAGAAAAACTTTAAACGGGACAAAAGTTTACTGAAAATTAAGAAGGAAAAAATAAATGGGTTAGGAACATCAAAAGTGAAGATTTTAGACGCCATGTGGAGAATTTTTTTTTATGGTGTGTATTCTGAGTGGGAACTTAGTCCGGGAAAGTCTCCTTATAACAGTTACATAAAGTTCAACAGGGGAGGATATGAGCACTTACTCTCGGGGCACAAACACCCTGCTAATACTTTACTGTCACAATTCACTAACCATCACTCTTAAATACAAAAGGGAAATTTACTGTCCAGAGGCCGGAGAACTCCACACGTAGAAATATCAATAATTTATGGCCTACTCTAGCTTTGTCAGGTCTATAGTCATCTCATTCTCAGGCTCTGTTCCGGCTCCGTCCCAGCTACCCCAATGAGATGCTGGACAGATATTTTACGTTAATGTAATTAAGACAAAATCCAAAATGGGAGCAGTGATGTAAAGTAGTTTAAAAGTTTAAAGATAAGGATCTTTACCTTCGAAGCAAATATATTAATGCAAAGTTTCTCGCTCTTACCACCTATAGACTTACTCTTCAAATATTCCCAGTTTAAACATTAAATAAATGAGGGAGTAAAAATACTAAAGAGGTTTAATTAACCTAATATTGATTTATTCACAAATTTACATCAAAGAAACGGACATCTTAACAAAGACAAAATGGAATCATAAAAATGCAATTCAAAATGATGAAAATTAGTTAGTTAGACATGTGGTCTGCAATAATAAAAAAATCGAAATGGGGTCGGACACGTGGCCCATGTGACCCAGAGACTGTGTTAGTCTCCAAGCAAGAAATAATAATGGAAAAATATTTACACACACTCCCACCGCACACAGTCCGAATAGTGTAAAAGCCAGGTTCCCTATCAAGTTAAAATTAGTCTAAGCTAAATAATGGGGGAATAACTATGGCCATTGATGTAGTACCTGCACTCCTTTGAGATTAGTCCTATGCCCGTGATAGCTGTTGACCTGGTCGCACTTTGCACTTTGCACTCTTGACTGGCTCACCCCAAGAATCCTCGTTTGTGGTAATTAAGGTTTCCCAGGTTCCACTCCTTCACTGTCTCCAGCTGGCAGTCACAGGACTCCTTGGTGAGTCACATTTTGGAAGAGGGGGATGGGGGTGAGCCAGAGGTGCACGGATACTGACCGGGCCGGTCAGTCGGTCACGACAGCTTCTTGATGAATGGCCTCGACCCTAAGGTCGACGAGATCACCTGGCTTCACCTTGCCAAACAAGTGACGGTCATGATGCGCGCGGTAATCCATTGGGGGTGCCATATCGGGACTTCAGGACAGGGCAATGTATTGTTGCAAGGAGTGCAGAGGAGGCAGGATTTTGTACTAAATACTTTAGAGAAATCTTGCTGCTCTAAGGGAGTTTATACATACAACAATCCTACCTATTCTGGCTTGCTAAAAATGATATTTTAAATTATTAATTAGCAATGGACTGGTGCGATGGGCATACATCTTAAAATTAACAAACCTTAATTGGTATTGAGAAATATAAGATGCATTAATTCAGCAGTATTGAAATTTATATAAAAAAATGCAGTTACCACTAAGGCCACCTGTTGTGCGTATCTACGCTGTGACGTCACGAGCATGGCGTGCGCCACTGTCAACAAGTTTAGGTTTAGATTAGTCCTCCCTATATTCGTTAAAGAAAACTAGATGTAGGAGAGAATGTTTAAGGGGTACCTATAGTATTAGTAGAAGAGAGCTAAAAATACGATTAAAAGAAGAAGAGTGAAGAAAATTCTTCACAGCCACAAATCATTGGGTATGTATGTGGGTTTCCTTCTCTCTCTCTCTCTCTCTCTCTCTCTCTCTCTCTCTCTCTCTCTCTCTCTCTCTCTCTCTCTCTCTCTCTCTCTCTCTCTCTCTCCATCATAAACTGAATATAGTGTGTCCATGTTTTTTTATATCTAGGCACATCATGTGTCATGTGCTTTAAATATTATTAACGATATACGTAGGGTATTTGAATGGCAAAATTATGTAGCTATATAAAGACATATTAAGTCGCAGTCTATCGGTAATAGCTTAAAACTATATAACGAAATGTTTCTATTAAGAATGAAAAAAAATTTAATACAACCCTGATTTCGTAATTTATCATCAATGTGTTTGAAATATCAAATGTTTTCCTCCAGTAGAATAATCAAGTAAATAGACGGTCTTAGAAATTACGAATCATCTTATTCACTACTTACAACTTTTTTTTTTTTTATTTATTACAAGGGAGGTTGGTCATAGGATCGGCATTTGATTGCGAAAAAGCGGGAGCCAGTGCATATTATTATTATTATTAATTGCTAAGCTACAACCCTAGTTGGAAAAGCAGAATGCTAAAAGCAAGGTGCTCCAACAGGGAAAATAGCCCAGTGAGGAAAGGAAACGAGGAAAAATAGAATATTTTAAGAACAGTAACATTAAAATAAATATCTCCTATATAAACGATGAAAACTTTAACAAAACAAGGGGAAGAGAAATGAGATAGACTAGTGTGCCCGAGTGTACCCTCAAGCAAGCGAACTCTAACCCAGGACAGTGGAAGACCATGGTACAGAGGCTATGGCACTACCCAAGACTAGAGAACAATGGTATGATTTTTTAGTCTTCCTAGAAGAGCTGCTTACCATATATAAAGAGTCCCTTCTACCTTACCGAGAGGAAAGTGGCCACTGAACAATTACAGTGAAGTAACCCCTTGGGTGAAGAAGAATTGTTTGGTAATCTCAGTGTTGTCAGGTGTGTGAGGACAGATGAGAATGTGTAAGAATATGCAAGACTACTGAGTGTGTGTGTAGGCAAAAGGAAAATTAACCGTAACCAGAGAGACAGATCCAATGTAGTACTGTCGGGCCAGTCAGAGGACCCCACAAGGCCCTGTCCACACTATCGGGCAGTCCCCGACGGGCAAACACTGTTACCATACCTCGTTTCAAGACACAAGGTGGGAGAGTGGTCGGCGGGCACAAATGTAGGTGATTAAAGATGGGGAAACCACGGGCAAACTAGCGAGTAAAGGTGCGTCCACACGGTGGAACAGTGTTTGTCGAACACAATCAGGTAACATTATGAAGGAAGCGTTAATGACGTCAATAACGAGCACAAAGTGGTGTGTCGGACAGTGCCTTTGTTCGTAAGAGTCCGAGCTTCAGACACTCCGGAGGCGGAGTGGCACTATGGACGGAGTTCAACTTGTATACCAGATTAACTTAAACTTTTAGAAAATTAAGTATCACGTTCCCTGTAAACATAACTAGTTGTAATTCAGTTGTGGAGGAAAGCTGATTATGAGATAGAAGAGAGGCTCAGTTGCTAATCAAACAGTACTGGCAGAACCCATGCTTATAAAATATCAAAGCAAATGTTTACAAAGACAGAAATAATCGTGTAGCAGCATTAAATAAGATAACGTCAGAACTTCCGAGAGGTGGAATGACTGTAACTGATTTAGAAGTCGAAAAGAATATGGAATCTAAAATAGGTCATTAAAGGAAGAGCTGCGCAAATTGGAAAATTAAAACTCGGAGGTTGGTACAGAAGAGATTTGCACAACCAAATTATGGCTTTTCGATATACGAGTATAGCATAACAGAATCTGTTTCAATTATGGACACCTTAGTTTCATTTCCTTAAGTGTTTGATCGTGAGGAAAATTCTTAATTCTCTCTCTCTCTCTCTCTCTCTCTCTCTCTCTCTCTCTCTCTCTCTCTCTCTCTCTCTCTCTCTCTCTCTCTCTCTCTCTCTACGAGAACAGGGGAAACAGATTTTGAACATTTTATCTTTATCACTGAAACAATTTGGATTTAGTTACGAACACATAATCCGAAGTATGACCAGTCTCAAACAGTTATTTCTTGGAATAATATAGACTATGCATTGCACGTTGATAAAAATAACATCCTCAGTTCACTGAAGGGCTATTTTAAGTTAGGCATATGTGATTCTTTAAACTTCCAGTCGTGCTTCTGGAAAAATGCTTCCTCTCTTATATGTGTCCTGCTTAGCTATAAAAGGTGTTGAGTTCTCCGATAAAATGTATAAAGCGTTTGGTCCCATCAGTATAGTTTTTAAAGTCTGATTCCTAATCGAGATTCCTTGAAAATGGATGAATGGCTCCTTTTCACTCCGTCTTTGCAACTAGTCCTTCTGTGTGCCATTCCATCGTTCTCAAAAGATCAGGAATAATCATGCTGCATAATTTAATTTATTGAATTATGCTGTAATTTTATGGTGTACTATGGTTATGATACTCCGTACTTGAAGCTGATAACTACTACTTGATTCTCGAGTACAGATTATAATACTGGTATAGATAACAGAGATGCCAGCGGATATCAGCTTCGCACATTTCTTCCAGTCTCTGTCTAGTAAAAGGAGTAGAAATCCTGGTAGTCAGCTTCATCTGGTACCACTGTTTGTTACCATATCAACTTCCCTCATTTCCATGCTTATGACGTCATTCTTTTTTAATGTAGATATGGTAACAGTTTTGTCCGACAGACACTGTTCGACCGTGTGGACGCACCTTAACTCTCTATCGGTAGTATCTCAACGAGTGGCGGGTGCCCTGACCGACCTACTACCTACTGCCTATGCTTTCATGGTATGAGCTGTACTGTCCAAATTTCGTTGTGGTTCATATTATTCCTGTAAAAACTATAAAAGCCATAATGTTATCTAATGTTATAAAGTAATAACAGGTTTTGGAAAAAAAAAAAACTATCTAAAGTAATTGCTGATAATAATATGATAAATGATAAAGCGGAGGACACTCCAAAATCAAACCATTGTTCTCTAGTCTTGGGTCGTGCCATAGCCTCTGTACCATGGTCTTCCGCTGTCTTGGGTTAGAGTTCTCTTGCTTGAGGGTACACTCGAGCACACTAATCTATCTTATATCTCTTCCTCTTGTTTTGTTAAAGTTTTTCATAGTTTATATAGGAAATGTTTATTTTAATGTTACTATTCTTGAAATATTTTATTTGTCCTTGTTTCCTTTCCTCTTCAGGCTATTTTTCCCTATTGGAGACCTTGGGCTTATAGCATCTTGCTATTTCAACTAGGGTTGTAGTTTAGCTAATAATAATAATAATAATAATAATAATAATAATAATAATAATAATAATAATAATAATAATAATAATAATAATAAAAGCAGTGTCATATGCTGCAAGAACGCTGACTTTTGTTTTTCTTGTTTGACACTTGCTGAAGTGCGTTACAAATAACTGATTTTGGTTTCAAGGATGATTGCAAAAACTATTGTATTTCCAAAATTTCCATTCAGCCAAAAATTGCAACGAAACAAATGTATCCTTTGCTCCCCTGGAAGTCATTAGAAGTTAATAATTAATGCATCTTCCTAATCGGGTAGTTTAAAAAGTAGAACTTCAAAAGTTCAAACTCCCAGCAGTCCTTTTATAGTTTATATACCAAATATGTTTCAATTTTGTTGATGTTTTTACGATATTTTATTTTAATTATTCATTACTTCTTATATAGTTAATTTATTTCCTTATTTCCTTATCTCTCTGGGCTAGTTTTTCCTGTTGGAGCCCTTAGGCTTATAGCATCTTGCTTTTTCAACTAGGGTTGTAGCTTAGCTAATAATAATAATAATAATAATAATAATAATAATAATAATAATAATAATAATAATAATAATAATAATAATAATAATATGGCCACCCATATTTGAAAAACTAAACGTAAATTTAGTTCCCAATTTTTTTTATGGTATGTCATTACAACAATGCAAAATCTTGGGAAAGAGAAACAATTGTCTAATTAAATTGATACGGCATATTTATAACGATTTTTATTTTTATTTTTTTTAATTTGGTTTTCCATTAGTTAATGTAAAGGTTAATATGTAAAGTGAAAAGAATTAATAATGCATATTGTACCCCTTCTTACGTGTGATGCAAATGGTATGAAATAGAATTGCTTGTTAAGGATTTTGAAGAAGACACATTAGATACTTTAAAAAAATTTCTGGTGAAAAGTTGACGGTTTCTCATACTGTATAGAATTTGTCTATATATATTATATATATATATATATATATATATATATATATATATATATATATATATATATATATATATATATATATATAATATACAGTACATCATGAAAGCGTTTCGAGTCAGGTCGGCCTACTGTAGACCACAGTTGAGAGAGAGAGAGAGAGAGAGAGAGAGAGAGAGAGAGAGAGAGAGAGAGAGAGAGATCCTTTAAGAAAATCACTTGATTAGAAAAAGGTAAAAAGTGAATAACCAAAGGTAAATACACAAGGGTTCCTTTAAGGCTAAGGCGTTGATGACGTCATTCACAGAAGTGGCTTAAAATGAGCAATTAAAATAAAATATTTTTAAAACAGAATCAACATCAAAATAGATATTTCATATATATGCTTATTTTAATCGTACCGCTGTCCGGCCGACCTTATATATGTAGATCTTGACAGACTTGACTATACCTAGACTGCTGTAAACGAAGCTGGCCGGGTTTAAAGAGGCCTTGTAATCTCGGTGGCCACGGATAAACACGCAATATTTTAGCATATTCAAGGAAAGTAAACTTGTAATGCATGAGGTGTTTGTATAACAATACAGAAATGTGGCATGCATCATACTTTACAAAGTTGTGGACTTTGTGGTTCTATTACGATTGTCTGTAGAACACGTGCTAAGGGATGTTGTCTGTGAACCGTGCGCCATTTTGATGGGTGCTAATAAGCAAGTATAAAATTTAAGATCAGACGGAGGAAATGTGGCAGACAATTAAAACAATTCACATAGAACTAAAATTAAAATATCAGTTAATCAGGGAATATAGTAAAGCCAGAGAGGAAGAAAAAAAAATATAGAAAATTCTCTCAAATTGGCACTGTTCAATACTCAGTCAGTTAAAAACAAAATCGAAAACTTCATTGATGAACTATACGTCATAAGTATTACCGAGACCTGGATTCAAGAAAAAAAACAAAGGATTCTATTGGAGAATACGAAATCCCAGGCCATAAGCTTTTCAAGCAGGATCGCCTTACTAAAAATGTGGAGAGGTGATGCTCTATATGTTAAAAATCACCAAAACCCCAATAGAGATTAACTTGAAAACCGAATATGAAATGGCATGTGAAAATATTAACACCATATAAAAAATTTCCATACTAATAATATAAAGGCCACGACTATTGGGACAAGAAGTGAACAATGAGCTAGCTGTCCTAATGGGAGACTTCAATGCAGTACTAAACTGGAACACTATGGATTCTACATCATACACAGACGGATACAGATTACTTTATCAATAGTGGATTTATATATCAGCGGTTTGATAAATCAACTAGAGGTAACAATATTCTAAATATTTTACTAATAAAAGAAAATTTAGTATCCAATGTCTGAGAGCAAGGTCATTGCAAAGATGAACTTCGAGATTTAAGGATTTCTCGTAAGTCCAAAATATTTTGTTTAGATCAATTAAGGAAAAGAATTATAAAAGCAAGTCTATGATTGTATACCACGATTAACAAGTAAACTTGGAATGAGTTCTCTGAATCTAAGGAGGCAAAGTGATTAATCTAACTGTTTTAAGAAATAGATTGATCTACCATGAAGTCGTTTTCTTTGACGTATTGTTTTGTTTAAAGGTCAAGGATTCTAAAGTAAACTTCTATCAAAGTCTATTGGTGAGTTCACGAACCGATGTTGGGGAATGAAAAACTATTTTTCAGATTTTTTTTATATTTTTTCACGTAGTAGACAATAAATTAAACTGACAAAGGTATCTTTTTTGGCTACTTTATTCGTATATATACTCTAAATACTGAATTACCATACTGAATAAGTCTTTTTAAAAGGTTTACTGGACCAAACATACAACAACTTTAAAAAAAAAACGTGAAGGTTTTTCTCAATAAACGAAAGCCGGTGTTGTGGAGGCTTCTGATTGGCTGTAGCAAATTTTCCGACTGTAATAGTCAAAGTTCAGTCTACGTACGAACTCTCTTCTACAAGGTTGTGTTTTGAAAAGTGCATGTGAATGGGGGACTAATTCAGGTAAAAAAATATTTTTTTATAGGTAATTTCTCAACGTTTCATAAAATTAATGTTCGAATAACTGTTGTTAGTGTTATAAAGGTGTTATAGCAAAGGAAAAGATACAAGTAGGTTTCTAGTAATGTCTATGAAACTATAATTGGTCGTTAACCATTTTTCGGTGCATAATTGATTTATCCTCTGTCAATAAACTGAAGCTTTTGCAATTTGTTTTCAGTTCCAAATACGTCGAAAATAGTGAAGAGGAACACCATATTAACTTTCTAGTCGTCGTGATTATGTTAATTACTGTACTTTCGGAATTGTTGACGGTTGTTAAGCAAGCAATTAGCCTTTTATTACAAATCTTACCTTAGATTTATAAACATATTAATTCCGTTGATGCTATCGTAGAAACTACTTGGTTTAAATTGGTCTCTTGTATTTTATTCAGGAAGAATACTTTATTTTTCATTATTTCTAAACGTCATGATCGAATAAGGGGCTTTAGAAAAGTGTGGTTAATATACTATACTTATATCAATTTCTGGTTTAATGGAATTCTCTTTAAGAAATTAACGAGTGCTGGGGTAATTTGAAATTTTTCTCTGTGGCCTATGACCAATTTATGAGTGGGATACTTTAACTTGGTGAAAGGTTTGTGTATCGCCAAGATCAGCGAAGCTGTACCCGTACTATAATTAGGGACACCCATACTAGGTTGGTTTGTTGTGAGCGATCAGACATAGTCTCCCACCATCCCCAATCCACACTGGTCAGCGTAGTAATGAAACCTGGCCAACCACCAGACATCAATAAAGACATGTCTGAGGCCTTTGTCCTGCAGTGGACTAGAAACTGCTACATTTGTTGTTTCTGACTAATTGGTACTATGGCATTATTTGTGGTAAATACTTTATTTTCTACCTAAATACATTAACGATACATTTTTTCTTACTCGCTCTCTTGTGTTTTAACCATTTCTGACCATGATTATTGGGGCAAACCACCCGATCATGAGTTTTCCGACCTCATGAAATCAATTATGGGGGATCAAAGTGTGGAATCGGTGTTTTGGGTTAAAAGAAATAAAAAACAAAAAAGGAGAATGAAGCCTTAATATCAGTAAGAAATACACCATAAACAAAAGACCGAGTACCCTGCTTCTCATAAGTCCTGCTATCAATGTGGATGTCATGAGATTCAGGTAATAAAAGTTTGTGGCAGGCATAACAACTTTTATTTGTGTTCGATCTACCGGAATCCAGACATAGATGATTCTGTCTTCGATTGTCTTCTTACCATTATGGCTAAGATACAAGAAGATGATAGAAAGGCTTCTTTTGTCTTTGTTGGTGATTTTAATGCTCACCATAGGGAGTGGTTAAGTTCTATCTCTCCTACCGATCGCCATGGCTTAAGAGCTTTAGACTTTGCCTCTGAATCAGGCTGTGAGCAAATCATAAATGAAGCTACTCACAGGTCTGGTAATTGCTTGGACCTCGTATACACTGACTCCCCTGGCGTTATAACTAGTAAGGCTGGTTCTCCAGTCGGGACATCTGATCATGCCTTGATTTCATTATTAGTGAAGACTGAGCAGCCTGTCCCTGATATATCATATTCTTGTAAAATTTATATGAAATCCCAAGCAGACTGGAATGGGATTTTACATGATCTTTTGTGCTTGAATTGGTCACAATTATATAATAGTGTAGATCCTGTTGTCCCTTTGAATGAGAATCTAGTCAACATAATTGATAGGCGTATCCCTTCTCGTGTGCTAAGGTACCGAGTGAAGGACAAACCGTGGTTCAATGATGATTGTAGACGTGCTTATTTGGAGAAACAGGAGGCCTATCATCTTTGGAAGGGTAACAGATCAGATTTGACCTGGAACAACTATACTCAGCTTCGAGCTTTTGCTCAGAGAGTTTATGCCTCAACTGAAAAGGAGTACAATTTAACCATAAAAGAAACACTTTCTGGTACAACTCAGGAACATAAATGGTGGTCTACCCTTAAATCTGCACTCTTTGGTGTAGATGCAACAGTTCCTCCTTTACTTAAACCAGATGGCTCAGTCACTCACTGTCCAAAGGAAAAGGCAACCCTTTTGGCTGATGTTTTTGACAGTAAACAGAGTAATGAAAAACTTGAACTTCCTCATTCCTGTTTTCCTGAGGCTAAACTAACTAGTTTAGCTTTTCGATCTCGTGAGATTAAAGCTCTGTTGATGGACCTTGATGCTTATGGAGGTGTAGACTCAAATGGTATTTTTCCTTTGTTTTTTATAAAGACAGCAGATTTCTTAGCTCCAAAGTTATCTGTTATTTTGCGAAAGTTAGCAAGAAGACGAGCTTTTAGCACTATTTGGAGAATTGGTAATGTTACTCCTCTATGTAAAGGTGTTTGTGATAGCTCAAGTCCCACTGATTACAGCCCAATTTCCATAACTCCCATATTATCTAAAGTTTTTGAACGTCTTCTGGCAAAACGTCTTAATAGGTTTGCTGAAGGTAATCATCTACTCCCTAGTTTGCAATTTGGTTTTCGTAAAGGCCTTGGAGCATGTGATGCCCTTCTTACAATCTCCAATGCTGTACAGAAATCCCTTGATTGTGGTCGGGAAGTTCGTATGATTGGCCTTGATTTTAGTGCTGCCTTTGACCGTGTTAATCATGAGGCCCTTGTTTTCAAACTGAAACAGTTGGGAGTGGGTGGGTCGTTTCTTAGCATTATTATTGATTTTTTAAGTAATAGATCTCAAAGAGTTGTTGTTGATGGGCACCATAGTGATTATAGGAATGTGATATCCGGTGTTCCACAGGGTAGTGTTCTTGGCCCATTACTTTTCATACTATATATACATGACATGTGGTTTGGCCTAGAAAACAAGCTTGTTGCATATGCAGATGATGCTACTCTCTTTGCATCAATTCCATCCCCTGAATGTAGATCTAGGGTGGGTGAATCCCTTAATAGAGATTTAGCTAGAATAAGTGCATGGTGCAAATTATGGGGTATGAAGTTGAATCCTAACAAAACTCAAAGTATGATTGTAAGTAGGCCAAGGACGGTGGCTCCTCAACATCCGGATCTCAGTATTGATAATGTTTCTTTAAATATGTATGACTCTTTCAAAATTTTAGGTGTGATTCTCGACAGTAAATTTACTTTTGAGAAACATATAAGGTCTGTGTCTTCTTCAATTGCACAAAAAATAGGCTTATTGAGAAAGTCTCTCAAGATTTTCGGTGATCAATCTATTCTGAAGAAGTGTTTTAATTCTTTCATTCTACCTTGTTTTGAGTATTGTTCTCCTGTCTGGTCTTCAGCTGCTGATTCTCATCTTAATTTGTTGGTCAGAAACTTACGGTCTATTAAATTTCTTATTCCTGATCTAGATATTAATCTCTGGCACCGTCATTCAATTAGTTCATTATGCATGTTGCATAAGATTTTTCATAACTCTGACCATCCTTTACATTCAGATCTCCCTGGACAATTCTATCCTGTTCGTAATACTAGGCAGGCAGTTAATTCTAATAGCCAGGCCTTCTCCATCACGAGGCTCAATACTACGCAGTACTCTAGAAGTTTTATTCCAGCTGTTACCAAGTTGTGGAATGATCTTCCTAATCGGGCGGTTGAATCAGTAGAACTTCAAAAGTTCAAAGTTGGAGCAAATGCTTTTTTGTTGACCAGGCGGACATGAGTCTTTTATAGTTTATTTATGACATATTTGTTTTTGATGTTAATAGTTTATATATGACATGTCTGTTTTGACGTTGTTACTGTTTTTAAAATGATTTATTGTTAATTTGTTCTCTTCAGTTATTTATTTCCTTATTTCCTTTCCTCACTGGGCTATTTTTCCCTGTTGGAGCCCCTGGGCTTATAGCATCTTGCTTTTCCAACTAGGGTTGTAGCTTGGATAGTAATAATAATAATAATAATAATAACCAGTTTGAATGATATATAGTTCATGTAAGTGGCGGAACTTTAAAAATATCAACCAGGTATCAACTTAAAAAGAAAAAAAAAATTCCGAATGAACAAAAGCTGGGTGTGTGAAGGCCTCTGATTGGCTGTTCGTTCGTTCGTTCTTGTATTGTAGCCAACATTTCTTGTTGGCACGGGCCTTTCCCATGTTCGGTCTGTAGGTAACCTGTAATATGTAGGTTGGTTGTTGAATCAAAAGGAAATTTGAAAGGTTTTTAGTTGTAGAGACAAATGCGAACAGAGTAAGGATGATGGTGGTAGTGGAAAAGGCCCATCATGTCACAGATAGTGATAGTTAGAAAAGGGCGTAAGGCCTTTGAAAAGTAGAGAAAACGTTGCAGGTGGGGTTTTCCAACCCTTTACTCCCTAGGGTCCCTGCGGAGTATTTTAGTAGTAGAACAAGTTATGGAAGTATACAGGGATGATGTGTATAGGGTCTTAAGGTGAGGGGATGAGATGGGTTTGATGAGAATTTCAGAGGCTGTTACCTGGGTGGAGGTAGGCTTGAAAGCAATTGTCTGTGTACTTCTATGTTTTCGACAATTGCTTTTACCAGTGTGGCTGCAGTCTGCCTGGCTTGTTGTGAGTTGATGTCCTCTTCAAGGTCACCCTTCACCTGTGCTGACTCCCTACATTCTAGTAGTAATGCAGGAGGGTCTGTGGTATGACGTCACAGTGTTCACTGGATCTTTGGTTGTTTTCCTACATCTCCCAGTTTGCTTTTATATCCCAGCCTGAGTCTGTATATGCATACAGCCTGCTCTCTTGGTATGTGTGTCAATGGGGGGGGGGAGGCTCTAGTTCCGTGGCCCATTTGTACCATGTGGCAGAGAGGCAGCTATTCCTTATCCAATTGTATAGCTCCTTGATTAGTTTTTCTTTGAGCTGTGGCTTTATTTTATTTATGATTTGTTGCAGTGCAGGCTGTATGTGAACCTGTACTCTTTCTATGTGTCTGGTGCTTTTGGCTAGTTCATCTGCTCTCTCGTTCCCTGGTATTCCAATATAACTCGGAATCCAGTGGAGAGTCACAGGTCAGCCTCTTTCATTGTGCTTATATAATAGTGCTTTGATATCAGCTAGCAGAGCATTGTTTTCCTTGTTTTCCTGTTGCAAGGCTTGCATTGAGGATTTTGAATCAGTATGGATGACTACTGGTCCTTCCTCATTTTTAATGAGTATTTTAGTGCTTGTTTTATTGCAGCAAGCTCTGTCTACATGGCAGATGCATTATTGGATGCCCTCCAGCAGGCCGTGAAATTACTGGAAGATACTGCAGCTCCAGTTATCTGGATTCCAGGGTCTACAGTACCATCAGTATAATAGGTCTCCGCTCCTGCTGTTTCCGCAATCATGATTGCCTCCTGGGCCTGGACCACCTTCCTTAGTTCCTCCATTGTGCAGTCTTCCTTTGCTCTAGGAAGCTTAGTGTACCTAAAGGTGGCCACTCTCTTCCATGGTGGGATGTGTTGTGCACCCTGGCTTGAGTCTGGGCTTAGTTGCAGAATAGCCTCAGTTAAACCCAGGCTCTTTATGTTGTTGCTGTGGGCCTTGCCATAGGAGCTTGGGGTTTGGACCTCAGGGTGCTTTGTGAGTTCCTCTCGCACTCTCTTTTTTGTTGTGGAGTCTCTGTCCGAGAGGAACATCTTTGCAATTGTGAATGCATGTCTCTGTGCAATACTGTTTTCTCGTGATGGCAGGCCAGTTTTCAGCCTCATGTTGCACAGTCTTGTCCACGTAAGGGCTCCTAACATGTCTCATGGCATTGTTTAGAATTACCTCTACTGTGGCCTTTTGGGTGTCTGTCAGGCTTGTTAGGGTGGGAGCATCATAGTTCGCTAGCGTTCTGGAGCAGGCTAGATAGTACTTCTTGTGAACGTGCTCATTTGCTCCGTCATTTAATTTTGACATGTATCTCATGGCTGCCCGTCTTGCATTTGATTTTTAAATATTAAACTTAGCCGGTGAATATATAATAGCTGACATCTCCGACGGCTCGACAGAATTCCAAAACTCGCGAGCGATCGCCATGAAGGTAGCGGGTGTGCCCACCAGCGCCGACTATCGGCCAGATACCGCATATACATGTAAACAGCTCCAGTTCTTCTCTGTCGGTTTCATTGACAAGTCGATTCCACTCGCTATTATGACCTCGAGTTTTCTACCGAATTGTTGAAGTACTTGGTTTTGGTTTTATTGCTTTCGCCGTGTTGGATTGTTCAATACTATCCTCAAAAGAAATGCTTTTGAAAGGAGAGTAAAAGTGTTTTGCCCTTGCTCTTTTATCTCTGGTTTTTTCCATAGAGTAAAGATGGCCGACCCTTCCCTTAGTGTACGGAAGTGTGTTTTAGGCTTTTAGCCATTATCTTATCACGTTATAAATTGTTGTTGTTAATTATAGATTTTCCTCTATATATTTTATATCTCACCCGCCTTTATTAGGCCTCTTCGATTAGCTTTCCATTTATACTAAACATCAAGATAAATGTTATGTTTTGTTTATATGCGGCCTTACCTATTCCTCCCCTAGTCCGAGAGTAGGCGGTCCTAACTTGGAAACCGAAGTTAAACAACGTTGAGCCCATTCAACTTTTATTTTCGTTAAGTTTAAATCATTTGCTCTGTAAGAGTTATGAAATGAATATTTTTTAGTACATATTTTATGAAAGATTTTCTTTGAATAGTCTTCGTGCTGTTTCAAAGATGAACTAACATTTGGTTTTTTTTATGCTACGCAGTTTGCACTCTATCGTTACGATAGAGAAAGAGAGAATCACGGTTTCACTTTGCAGAAAGAGTAAATCGATTTTGACGTTTTGTTCATTCTTCTTTCATGCTGAAGTGTTTTAAATACTAATTTAAAGGAACTTGTTAATTTTCAATTTCTTAGTCCTTTCAGTTTTTTCCTTTGGTCAATAACCTGTTTATTGACGAAGGGTGAGTGGGCTTTTCTCTTCTGTGTGAAATCAAGAGAGAGAGAGAGAGAGACGGAGAAAGAGGGAGGAAGAGAGAACGTTCCGATCTTTATTCTCGTCCCAAGCGAGTAACGTTGTTCTCGATTCAGTTTTTTACTCTCGTCCCAAGTCTCTGTACGGGGAGAAAGGATAAAACGTTTTTAGTTTTTATTCTCGTCCCAAGGCACTGTACGGTGAGAGATTGAAAACGTAGTCTTTAATGAACTAGTGTTTAGTCTCCTCCCCAGTCACTGTTCCATTTAACTTTATATATATGTTTACTGATTTTTGCTTGTACTAATGTGCTTACATTATACATCTTATTTCGCAATTATAACCTTTTGATGTAGGGGAGAATTGCGTGCTTCAGGTAGAAATCAGTTTTATTCATGCCTTATGTGAAATTATTGAAAAATACGATTTCAGTGAAGTAAGTGCAAATCAGAAAATCGTAGTGATAAAGTGATAATTGCGCAAAGTGTTTTTTTTTAGTGTTGCGACCGAGGGTTCGTCTGTTCGTGCTTGTCGTTCACCTAGTCTGAGACCTCTTTCAGGCTCCCATGCTACCAGGGAGAAGTAATGTCGTAGGACTTATGGGGACGAGAGGCTTTAACCAACGAACAAACGTTCCCTCTATGGTATCGGGCGTGTCTAGCAAGATCGCCCCTACCATAAGACGAGCGAGGCTGTTTTTTCTCCTCGTCATCCGAAGGCTTCTCGCAAAAGAAACCTTGGATCAAAGTTTCTAGACCCTTAAAGCGGAAGTCAGTCCCTTCAGGACAGGTCCAGCGTCCTGGCTGTAGCCATGGGGACAGCTCTGACCCTTTGCAGTCGTCGAAAGACGGTTCGCCTATTAAACGCAAGCGTAACACGGGGTCCGAGGGTCGCGGTAAAGGCAATGTTTTGCCAACACAGACGCAAGGCCAATAGAATAACAGGTCAACCCACGGCCGCTTGAAATTTTTGAAGTTTGCGCATCCGTGGTGTCAACAGGTTCAAAAGAGGTCCCACGCTGAACCTATGGTCAGTCTTTAATGAGCAGCCCAGGAGGTCAGACATCCATCTCTCTCCGACTCAATTTGTCTCACAGCCTTGCTCTGTCTCAAATCCCAAATATGATTATAGAGAGGTCACCATTGTATAATTATAAATCGCCTCCATCATATATGATAACGGTAATAATTAATAATAATACTAAAAATAATGATAACCATAATAATAAAAACAATATAATAATAATATAAGGAGTATAATTATAATAATAGTAATAATGGTATCAAGAGTCAAAGAATAATAATAATCATAGCAATTTATTATTATTATTATTATTATTATTACTATTATTATCATTATTATTATTATTATTATTATTGTTGTTATTATTATTATCATTATTATTGTAATACTCCTGATATTATTGTTGTTGTTGTTGTTGGTGGTGGCTGTTGTTATTATTATTATATTTATTTTATATTAATATCAAAAGTATAATAATAATAATAAAAATCATAATAATAATAATAATAATAATAATAATAATAATAATAATAATAACAATATAATTAAATGAGATTATGGACAAGCAGTCAGAGAGAGACAGAGGAGAGAAAGAAAATGTGAGAAAGAGGACACGTGCTCTTCTTTAGATTGCCTGGAGCTTCTCTCCGGACAGGGGCTTTCGATTGCCTTGGGGGATTTTTGACGGTGCGTATAGTCACGTGACTCAGGTGTCGAACCTGCTGACGTCACATTAATAACGGCCATCCGAGCGAAAGCTGCGCGTGGGTCGACCTGTTTATTCTATTGGCCTTGCACAGACGTTACCGTCGTCTCGGCACGTTCCGACTCCTGTTGATCCTAAATGGGTTGTCCTGCAGGACATGCAGACTAAGCTTGCCTCCCTTATGGAGAAGTATGACGTTGAGCAGGTTCACGATGAACCTTCGCTTTCGAGTCGCCGTTACACTAAACGAGACTCTGGCCGTCAGCCGCCCAAATGAGCATTTACTCGTCCTTTTGACGTTATGAAACGTGATGTCGGTAGTTTGTCACGTCAGTCACGTGACTTGGATCCTCACTCGCTGCAGTCCCGTGTTGACTTTCAGCCGCTGCCGCAGCCTCGTGTTGACGTTCAGCCGCTGCCGCAGTCTCGTGTTGACGTTCAGGACGTTCGCCAACCAGCTCAGTTGCCTTGTTTTGACGTTGAACGTCAAACACCGCAGTCAAGAGTTGTTTTAACTGCTCTATCTAGGCAGTCAAGGCAGTCTCGACTTGACGTCGAGCGTCCTCCCGCACCTGTTGTTGTTGCTGGTCAGTAAATCAATCAATCAATCAATCCTTTAAGCAGTTACATGACGTAGCGTCCTTGACTGCTACTGTTGCTCCTTTGCGTGTGGACTCTGCTTGTCAAGCATTGCCACCACGGCAATTGTCGGACGAGGTTCCTTCAGATGAGGAAGTTGCTGATCCCCCTCCTACTGATATTCCCTTGGGGACTTTGTCAGACAGAGAGGAGCCTAAAGCTGCTCAGCCCTCTATGGACTTTAAATAAATCATGCTGATTTTTAAGGATCTTTGTCCGGACCATTTTGTAACTGCTGCTCCTCGTTCGCCTAAACGTCAGAGTTTACACTAGGCCTAGCTACTTCGAAGCCGTTGTTTTCTAAGCTAGTGCTCTCTCGCTCCTCTAAGAGAGCTTTACGTTTGCTAGGCGACTGGTTGATCACCAGGAGGAGTTTGGGGGAGACAGCCTTTGCTTTCCCTCCTTTTAAACTGGCTTATAGAGCGAGCGTCTGGTATGACACGGGAGAAGTTCTCGGCTTGGGAGTTCCTGCCTCTGCCCAGAGAGACTTCTCAAGCCTCATAGACTCTCCCCGGCGCCTGGCCATGAGACGCTCCAAGATTTTATGGTCAGCTTCAGAGCTAGACCATCTCCTGTTAGGAATTTTTCGAGCGTTTGAAGTTTTGCTGTACAATTATGTCATGCATGAACAAGGCTATCAGGGATGGCTCCAATGATCTGACAGCCACGTTCTCTGCAGGAACAAGACTATCAGGGATGGCTCCAATGATCTGGCAGCCACGTTCACTGCAGGAGTACTTAAGATGTAAGTGCGCTCAATGTGTTCATTGTCAAGACAAACTTCACGATGAAGACTACCAAGCTGTCTTGACAGCATTAAGGGAAGGCGACTGGATGGTCTCTCTCGACCTTCAGGATGCATACTTCCACATCCCGAGTCATCCAAACTTTCAACTACATCTGAGGTTTGTGGACGGGAAAGTAATGTACCACTGTCGAGCACTGTACTCCGACCTCATTCCTGCTCCTCTTGTTTTTACAAGGCCCTTGCAAAATGTAGCAAGCTTTCTACATTTTTTGAGGATTCAGAGCCTCCCTTTATTTTGGCGACTGGCTAATCAGGGCGTCGTCATTATATCGCTGTCTGGAGAGCCTCTAATGGACATTAGACCTAACCAAGGAGCTAGGTCTCATAGTGAACATAGAGAAGTCGTAACTTACAGTATCCCATCCAAGACTATTCTTTTTTTGGGAATGGAGATACAGTGTCTGATTTTTCTGCCCTTTTCATCTCCCGCAAGAATGGAACAAGCTGTTAAAAGTCCTTCACTTGCAAGAGAAAAACAGTTGCTCTGTAAGAGTTTGAACTAGCCTCGTGGGAACTCTTTCATCGCTGGAGTAGTTTATCTCTCTGGGGAGACTCAACCTATGCCCTTTCCTATTTCACCTAAAACATTGGAACAAGGAGAAGGGCTTAGTGAGTATCTCTTTCCCAATCTCCAATTCAGTCTAGACATGTCTGATTTGGTGGGACAGCAACATCAGACTTCGAGAAGGTCTTTCTCTTGCGATCAAGAACCCAAACCATGTGTTGTTTTCAGATGCTGCGGATTTGGGTTAGGGAGCTCCACTGGACAGTCTGGAAGGCTCGGGTCTTTGATCCACGGATCAGAAGGAACTCCTTTTAAGGCAGTAACATCTCTCCTTTGGCGAGATTTGTGCAGAAATGAATGTCTTGGCAGACGGCCTCAGCAGAAGAGGACAAGTCATCTCCATGGAATGGACGTTGCATAAGACTGTGTGCGAGAAGCTATGGATGACATGGGGTTTACCCACCATAGATCTTTTTGCTACTCTCTCTGACAAAGAGGCTCTCGACTTACTGCTTTCCAGTTCCAGATCCAGAGGCAGCTCACATAGACGCTTTCCTGCTGGACTGGTCTCACCTGGACGTTCATGCTTTTCCACCTTTCAAGATCCTAGACAAGGTGCTGCAGAAGTTCATCTCTCACGAAGGGACCAGGTTGACATTGGTTGCTCCACTCTGGCCCGCGAGAGAGTGGGTCACAGAGGTACTTTAATGGCTGGTAGACGTTCCAAGGAGTCTACCTTTAAGGATGGATCTCTTACGGCAGCCCCACGTAAGGAGTCTTCATCAAAGCCTCCCCGCGCTTCGTCTGACTGCCTTCAGACTATCGAAAGACACTCAAGAGCTCGAGGATTTTCGAAGGAGGCAGCCAGAGCGATTGTGAGAGCTAGGAGAGCATCTACCATCAAGGTCTATCAGTCGAAGTGGGAAGTCTTTAGAGACTGGTGCAAGTCATCATCCATTTCCTCTGTAGCCCAAATTGCAGACTTTCTCCTACATCTGAGAAATGTTCGCTCCCTCTCAGCGCCCACTATTAAGGGCTACAGGAGCATGTTGGCGTCTGTGTTCAGACATAGAGGCTTAGATCTGTCCAATAATAAAGATCTCCAAGATCTCCTTAAGTCCTTCGAGACCTCTAAGGAGCGTCGTATGGCAACTCCTGGATGGAACTTAGACGTGGTCCTAAGGTTCCTAATGTCCGACAGGTTTGAGCCATTACATTCAGCCTCCCTGAAGGATCTCACCCTCAAGACGCTTTTCTTAGTGTGCTTGGCTTCGGCTAAAAGGGTCAGTGAGATCCATGCCTTCAGTAGGAACATCGGCTTTTCTACAGATAAAGCCACATGTTCACTTCAGCTTGGTTTTCTTGGCCAAAAATGAACTGCCTTCTCGTCTTGGCCTAAGTCATTTGATATACCTTGCCTGTCAGAGATCGTAGGCAACGAGCTTGAAAGAGTGCTGTGTCCAGTTAGAGCTCTGAAGTTTTATTTAGCTCGGACTAAATCCTTACGAGGTGGATCTAAGGCCTTGTGGTGCTCAGTTAAGAAGCCTTCATTGCCTATGTCAAAGAATGCTTTGTCATATCTTATTAGATTTTTAATCCGAGAGGCTCATTCTCACTTGAGTGAAAAAGATCGTTGCTTGCTTAAGGTTAAGACGCACGAAGTAAGAGCTATAGCAACTTCCGTGGCCTTTAAGCAAAATAGATCTCTGCGAAGTATTATGGACGCGACCGTTTGGAGAAGCAAGTCGGTATTCGCGTCATTTTACTTAAAAGATGTCCAGTCTCTTTATGAGGACTGCTACACACTGGGTCCATTCGTTGCAGCGAGTGCAGTAGTGGGTAAGGGTTCTATCACTACATTCCCTTAATTCCAATATCCTTTTAATCATCTCTTGAAATGTTTTTAATTGGGTTGTACGGAAGGCTAAGAAGCCTTTCGCATCCTTTTTGATTTGGCGGGTGGTCAAATGTCATTTCTTGAGAGCGCCCAGATTAAGGGTTTTGATGAGGTCCTGTTGTATGGGTTGTTGCCCTGGATACCTCAGCTCCTGGGAGTCTTTCAGCATCCTAAGAGGATGGCTGGGCTTCGTGAGGAAAGCGGACTAACAAGGCAGAGTAATCGTTAGAGTCAGCTTCCTTACCAGGTACCTATATTTATTTGGGTTTTGTTATGATATAACTGTCAAAAACTCTAAGCATATACGCCGTAAACTGTATTTATACTGGTCTCTACCCACCACCATGGGTGTGAATCAGCTATTATATATTCACCGGCTAAGTTTAATATTTAAAAATGATATTTTGATTATAAAATAAATTTTTGAATATACTTACCCGGTGAATATATAAATTAAAGGCCCCCCCTTCCTCCCCGATAGACACCCAGCGGGATGAGAAGAACTGGAGCTGTTTACATGTATATGCGGTATCTGGCCGATAGTCGGCACTGGTGGGCACACCCGCTACCTTCATGGCGATCGCTCGCGAGTTTTTGAATTCTGTCGAGCCGTCGGAGACGTCAGCTATTATATATTCACCGGGTAAGTATATTCAAAAATTTATTTTATAATCAAAATATAATTTTTCCTTGAGATACTTGATTTCCTCCTTGAAGGTGAGTTGTTTGTCTATTACAACTCCCAGGTATGTGTAGCTGTCCACCCACTCTAGGGGTTCCATTCCTATTGTGAGTGGATGCAGGGGGTTTGGGGCTTTTATTGTCATTGCCTTGGTTTTGCCTATGTTTATTTTTAGTCCCAACTCATTTGACTTTTGGTTGATGTCATTCATTGCTCTCTGCATTTTTACCATTCTGACTGGTCCTCGAGTTATTACACATACATCATCCGCATAGATGAATATCTCTACTCGTTCATGGAGTTGGAGTGAGGCTATATTTTCCATAAGGATGTTAAAAAGGAGGGGGCTGAGGGAGGAATTCTCAGCTGATATCACTCCTTGGAATTTGACTCTGGCTTTTCTTCCAAGCATATAGTTCTTTTTTTATGCTAGTAGGTGACCTTTTATCTTTTTCTGGCCACCGATTGCAGCATTGCTGCTTGTCTGGCTAGTTCGATGGCTGTTTCAAAGTCTACGAAGACTATAGTTGCCTTCTTTTGGTTTATACAGCTGAGAACGTCTGTAATGCATTCAGTGGTTCCAATTCCCTCCTGATATGCATATAGCTGTTTATGTAGGGGACCAATTTTGTACTTCATTCTGTTTAGTACCATTTTTTCTCCAGTCTTTTTCATGCAGGATACTAGAGCTATTGGTCTCGGGTTCTCCGGATCCTTTGGCTTGGGGATCAGTTGTGTGACCTGTTGCCTCCAGGTCTGGGGCCTTGTGTGCTCAAGGTGTGTCTTATTCATTAACCTCAGGAATGCAGTATCTCTTGCTGGACCCATGTGTCTGATCATGGTGTAGGTTATTCTGTCTGCCCCTGGTGCAGTCTCTTTGCCTGTTTTGTACACTGCCCTCAGTTCCTCGGTTGTATATGGGTGTCTGTGTCATCCTGTAGCTGGCAGGCTATGTTGATTTCCTCCCACCTAGCTGGCGCCAGTTACTCCTGTAGCATTCTGGTTTCAAGGGAGAGGTTAGCTGATCCTGTGCTGCTTGCGAAGGCTGTCGCAGTCCTTTCTGCCGGTTCTTGGGGGTGTGGGTAAATTGCAGCTGGTGTCCTCTTCTTTCCAGCTACTCTGTTCAGCCATTTCCATAATTCGGAGTGTGTTGTGTACTGTGATAAGTTTGTGCACCATTCCATCCATTTTTGTATTCTTATATTCATGAATTCTTTGTTGGACGTCATTTTTAACTGCTTGCAGTAGCTCTCTGTTCTCTACTGTGACTCTTCTTCTGTAGAGTTTTGTGACCCTATTGAGCCGTGTTTTGAGCCTCCTTACTTCTGGGCAGTAGTACCAGGAGTCATTGTAGGTATAGTTTCTTCTTGCTGCCTTCAGGGGCATTGCTTTGCGAACTGCATTGTGAAAGGCATCAACTAGATCTTTTTCTAGTTGATCTATGTTCTCTGGGGGGTTGTACTTTGCTGCCCATTCCTCTATGGTCAGTCGGAAGCTTACCCAGTCTGCCAAGTCTTGATTCCATCTTTGTGGAGGTTGTGGGGTTGGAGGTAACTGTTGCATCTCCAATTCTGTTACTGTGGCAAAGTGATTTCTAACCAGGATTGAGTGTACTCGCCATCTAGTTAGGTGCCTTATTACAGTTGTGGTGGAAGTCAGATCTACTCTGCCTCTTATGTGTGTAGGGTGCCCTGTGTTTAGTAGGGAGACTCCATCAAACTCCCCTAGGGCGAAGTCTATTGTCTCTCCTGAAGGGTTTGTTGTTGATGGGGATGATAATATGGGATGATGTGCAATAAAATCCCCACATATAATTGTTGGTGTGCCTTCTGTGTGTACAAAGAGTTGTCTGTTTCAGTTCTCTTGGCTCTTCTCTGTTTATTTTTCTGTAGATGTTATATATGTCTACTTTTTGGTTCAGTAATGTTACTGTTACTGCCAGCGTCTCTTCATTGTTACCACATAGAATTGGTTTGTGTAACCTTGTTGTTGGTATTGTTGTTCTAACTAGTGTAGCTAGACCTTTGTTTGTGCCTATCTGTGGGGTGGTGTAGGCATTGTAACCCACAATTCTGAACTTTGTGCCTGTTGTTAGGAATGTTTCTTGCAACAGGATGACATCTATCTCCTCTGTTTTGCAGACTGCAATTAGAGAGGACATTTTAGGCCTCACTCTGGCTGAATTCCAATTAAGGATTTTCATTCCGAAGTGTAGGTTGAAGAGAACTGTCTGGGATCCCTAGGGGCGAGGGTTATTGCCTTAACCTCTGTTGGTGGAGTGGATGAGGTGATGGTGGTTGAGGTCAGAGGGATTATGGGGATTGAGTTTGATGAGCTATTGTCGAAGGTACAGGGGAGAGTGGTGATGGTGTGGAAGGTCGGGTGTTGAATTGTGAGAGGTGATCTCCTGTATAGCGTTTGGTGGGGGGGGGACTTGGTTTTGGAGAGAAAACTCTTGAGCAGTTAATCTATGCTGGCTGCAATAGTGCCCGCATTGATCTTTCCTGACAAGGTCAGTCAACCTTTCCTTAAGGACACTTGTTTTTATGAATATGGTCCTCGGTAGAGGCTTTGGAGCTTAAGCAGTGGAGGTGGGGGCTCTTGTGAAGGATCTAGCTATGGAAGAGCCTCTTCTGAGCTCTTCCTGCCTGTAGAATCTCCTCCTTGGCTGAGGTTTTGGAGCCATTCTTCCTCTTGGCTCCCCTCTCTTTTCTTTGGGGAGGGCGGCTATTACTCTAGCAACCCTTTCAGGGCATCCCCATGCCATGGCTATGTGGTTCTTTTAGCAGTTTGGGGTTGTTGGAATGCCCGCTCCTTTCTGGTCTATGCACTCCTGGCTGGGGTTCCTTGGCCTGACACTGGTCTTTGTGGTGACCAAATTTTTGGTCACTTATAATACCTGAGAGGGTCTGGGTAATACTTCTTCACCCAGCAGCTGCCAAAGAACCCAAGATCGACTCTTTTGGGTGTGGCCCCTTGAAGGTAACAAGGATGGCCTTGGTTAGGCACTTGGCCTTGTTCTTCATTCTCTCTGCTGCTGTTGTATTGTGTAGGTCTGTCAAGTGGCTCTCCATTTCCATAGGATAGCCTACAACCACAGCCTTCTTAACTTTCTCCTCATCCTTGAGCTCTTTCAGCTGTATGGCTGATGTGCATCTCAGCATAAAGGGAGCTCTAGCATCCTTTGTTGAGATCGTCCACTGTCCTTTTCGGTTGGGTTTCGCCTGAATCTTCAGGTTCCAGTGCTTCAATTCAAAAGCCATTATGGCTTTGAATGCCTCAGATGAGTTGTTTGCTACTACCCTAAAGTAGTTGGTTTTTCCTATATTTTGTTCTTCAGCAGTTGAAGTGGTTCGTCCTTCCTCGGTTTAGGTGGTTCTTGTTGGAAGTCCTTGTTCAGCACTGGCAGAGGTCCTCTTTGCTTGCTGCTGCTTCCTTGTTACTTGCATCCATTCTTGAATATCCTGATCAGTGTCATCTTGAGTCCTTTCACAGTTGGGATGATCCATTTCCATTGTTGGTTCTAGGTCGGGGTGAGATTTAATCTCTCCGGCAGCCATTGATTCTTGTTCTTCCATTGTCAGTTCATGAGCCATCTTCCAGTCTAAGTCTGTAAAGGGGGCCATGAGGATAGACAGTGTGTCTGGTTGGGTTGCCCAACCCTTTAAGCCCTAAGGCCCCAGACAAAGTTATAGTTTTAGGCAGAAAAATGACATAATCTGAAAGAAAAAAATTTTCAGGGAGGCCCTATTTAGCCAATTGGTAACTACTTACTGTCCTCCACAAATTGCAGCTGGGGAGCCTCCTTACTGCTCTCTGAGCACTAAGACGGTCCAGCAGTCAATTCCCGTAGGCAGGAATGTTTTAGAGATCTTTCCATAAGGACAGTTTTATTGCTGGCCCTGTCCTCAGCAAAGTGAACTAACAAAATTCACAGCTAGTCGCACACACTGTGTCATACTGAGGGATGGAGGAGTCTCCATTTCCTTGTTGCCTGAGTTCATGGTAGAGACTCGGAACCCCGCTGTGCACAACCCTATGGTTTAGACCTTTTCCATTTCTTCACTCCGGAAAGGAACCTTAGATTTGTGAGTTGTTTCTTTGTACTGTGATGGGACTGAGATGCACACGATCCAGTTTGGTAATGGGAACTCCTTCCCTCTAAAGGATATAGTTGTTCGTGCGTAGTCTCTGGTGCAGTAGCAGTCGTACTCCTTGAAGTGGAAGAATCATCAGAGTTTTTTATGGTCAGACTGGGAAACGCCCAAGAAGACTCCGATGAAGTCTTTTACTGTTTTGGTCTCCTCTGGGAGCTGCAACTGCTGCCGCTGTCCCTATGCATATGCCCCTGGATTGGTCCCTAGGGAGTACACTGTAGGGGCTTGGAGCCCTCAGAGCTACATCTGCGAGTTATTCAGGTTTCGCTGGTGTGTGGAAAACTCTTAGTGTTCACCACACACCTTCGGAGGCTGGAAGCTCTTTGCCCATGATCGCATTAGTGTTCACCACACACCTTCGGAGGCTGGAAGCTCTTTGCCCATGATTGTACAGGCTGTTGACAATGAGTTTGGCCTAGGGAAGTTTTGGCCTTCCTTATATCTTTCTGGTAGGCCCTTCGAGACTATTTAGAGTGAGCTAGTAGCCAAGTCTACTACTTCCCCAGTTTCCCTTGAGCAAATGTCTCAAGTGCTCCTAGTGATGCCAGTAATGAAGGGTGTGTTGGTTCCCCCAGTGTCAAGAACCCTGGTGGGTTTACCGCTAAGCTGAAAAATGTTGGTAAATCTAGTATGGTAGCTCCCAGCCCATCAGAAAAGTTGCTGGTGTAGGGTGGTGTGGCCCCCATACATAGGCGTCAAGGTAAGGCCAAGGCTAAGGTAAGTGTTACTCTTGTCCCCAGGGTTAACCCAATCCCTGACCTGGCTCCAGTGATTTTTACCCCCTACCCCTGTGTATGTCATCCCAACCCTTGTGCCTGGGGGTCCATGGCCAGTTTCTGCTCGTGGCAGGGTCACAGGGCCTTGTGAGTGTGCTTCCCCCCTCCCCTGTGACATTGTGTCCCAGGGATTTGACTCCTGTTGGAGCATCCCTGTGGTTTCTCCCCTCTAGGGAGTGCCATCATTGGTGGTCACTCGGACCTCAACTGCTCTGCTTGCAGAGTTAGCTCTACCCAGGAAGAGGAAGAAGCATGCATGTTGTTGTTCCTCCTCTTCTGCTTTGTCTTCCGATTCTAGTTCTGATTTCCCTTCTAGGAAGAGGAGGAGGAAGAAGTCGAATAAGTCCAGAAAGGACAGCTGTAGTCACAGAAATATTACTTCTGTGACACCACCCCTCGTTTGAGGGGGTGGGACGGTACCCAAGTGGTTTCTGAATCCGTGTTGCCCAAAGCTACAGCCCCGTATCATGAGCCTTCAGTAGCAATCCAGGACAGTAGTAGATAGCCTCATACACTTTCTTCCAAGGTTGATGGATGAGTTTGGCGACCTCCATCTCCATTCCTTCCAGGTTGCCGGATTTCTACTCCTCTGTCTACCAAGAGTAAAGAGGATGCTACCAATTGAGGCTGTACTTTCGTGCATGCGAGCTTTGGTACGCATAGAATGTGAGGTCGTGGTTGTCCCACCAACTCCACCTGCAGTAGAATTAACTGGTGCTTTATCTGGCTCTGCTGGGTCCCGTGCCAGATTTCCTCCTAACTGCAATTGGCCTGCCCAGGCCTTTGCCAGTCCCCAATCATGTTCCCAGTTCTGTCCTTGGGACAGAGTAGTCATGCTCGTGGAGGCAGAATCGCTGGAGCATGCTGCTTCACCCTTGACCCTTGTGTGGAATGAGGGTGCTCAGGAGCAGTATGTCTCAATGATACAGGACTGCAGTCGATGCCCACTTAGGCAGACTACCCCAAATCAGAGAGTTCCTTCTCAAAGGTCCTTGCTCTCCTTCATGAGTGAACAGTCGGGGCGAGGCAACAATGGCACTTCAATGATTGACACTTCAGTGCTCCTCAAGGATCAAGCCCCTTAGAGTTGCCATAGCTGGATCTCTTGGACTTGGCCCTTTATCAAGTGGACGAGCAAATCTGTAGATCTGAGAATTTTCTCCAGTCCAGTCATTTAATTTAGATCCTGAAGATGCATCCCCCTACTCTCTCCAGAATGCTGAGGTTCTATGCGATAGAGAATGTTGCATCTGCACCTCTGCAGGTTGTTCCGTCAATATGCACTCTGACAATGTGACTTGTTGGAGAGACTCAAGAAGGAAGTCATGTCCTTCTCTACCTCTGAATCAGTAGCCATGGAGGCTTCAACATTTAGCTCGCTCCACACTATTTCATGTTTTATGGGTTAATGTACTTTGCAAAGTTACCAAGATTATCAACCCTGGAAGCTTTAGAGAAGTTAAGTGTGTCTTACGTCGTCTAGTGGGAAGGTGGCCGCTTTTCTTGCCGACTAGGCAGTAAACCAGTGGGCTCATTGGGTTTTGAAGAGATTAGATGCAGTTATTTCTTGCTTCTCAAACCAGGTAATCCATGAGGCGGCATTGTCGTTACAGAACTCGTTATTGTGGGGTGCCACGTCTCTCCTTACAGGAGGTCGTTTGCAGGCATTGGTGGAAACTTGGACAATTGCTTCGCAGGACTCCTTGATCTAGCGTGCAGTCTCTTTCATGGGCCCCAGCTCCTTGAAGGCCATGACAGCCAAGCCTGCAGGATCTGAATCAAGGGAGGGCTCCATATCCACCCCAAGATCACGGGTGTTCACCATGGTAGCTGTCTGCCCATTCACGAGAAATAAATCTGTTGATGTATCTCAATGATTGGTTGATCCTGGCCTCCTAGTCAAGGCAGTTTCTACAGGATCAAAATCGGATTTTTCCAATTTGCTGTGGTCTGGGGATTGTGATAAACTGGGAGAAGTCATATCTCATACCCAAGCAGTAGTTGAAGTATCTGGACATGCTGATAGATACAGCAACAGTAAATCTTTCCATCAGATGTTTGTATCAGTATCAGAACCTCACCAGGGGAGTTCCACTCAACTCTCCGCCTCCGACATACAACTATTTTCAGGTATTATCTTAATACCTCGTTGCCAACTTCCTTTCTTGCTACCTTCTTTCCAACATATATAAACTTTCACTTCTTGGTGTATCTGAGAGGATTTCCCATAAATACATTTCGAGACTGAATTGAATCTTAGCAACGTGCTATATGACCACTGTAAGCAATATCAAGACAGTACTCTCCTATACAGTATAATATGTTAGTTTAATCTTAATTCACTTCTTGATACTTAAAATATTATATTACCAATGCAATGACAATAAGGTTAACCTAATAAAGAATTGTACTCATAAAACCATAATTTAAGGAAAACGGTTTATATGAAAGAATCAATCTCGTATACATGGCTGTTATTATTAGGTGTGAATAATTACCTAAGTTGAACTGTCTTATTGCTTTTTTTTTCTTACATAAAAAGTTATTAGCACTGTTCTTCCTTCAGATGTTTTTGTTGAAAAAATTGTAAAGTGTATGTTATAATGATCTCTAAATTATAAAGTTGAATAGGCCAGTCAATTTAATGAATAATACTAGAAAGGGATTCTATGTATCAAATTGATATTGAGTGTTAGGTTGTGTTGAAGGTGGAGAACTTTTGGTGAACTTTTGGAGTAATGATATTTAAATTTTCTTCCAGATGCGTTTAATTAATTACCTGCACGTTTGAAATCATAAGCCGAAGCCAGTAAATACAAAACTTTAAAGGATCCAGCCATATTCCCCTATTAATAGGGAAAGGAGAAGGAAGCTAAAGAAACGCTGTTGGCACAAAAGGAAATCAATCATATTTATCAAAGCTAATAAAAGGAATGGAGGCTGTATGATTCAAGTTACATCAGTTGAAAGATAAGTTTAAAATCTTTTAAGTAGTTTTTCACAAATTTACACCACAGTTAGGTTACAGAGTAGGTAATGATTGTCTATGGAATGTAGCTTATGTACAGTGTATTATTATGGGGGACATATGCTACCTGAAAAAGTTCCGTATTGGAGAAATTCTCTTATGTGAGATTGTTTTCAGAATTATTTGTGAGATGGTCATATATTTTGTCATTACTTTATCATTAGTTTGTTTGTTTACTATAAGGTCATTCTGTATACACAAACATTTCTTAAAAGTAAATGATCAAAAAACGTCTCATCAGTGATGCAGAAACTAATGTAAAATTAGTTATTATGCTTTCATGGGTCATAGATTTTTAATATTCGTCCTTAGAACCATAGAATGCCATATTTCTTAAAAACTGTAGAAGAATACTTGTAGAATAATTTTAATGTTGCCTGGAAATTCATAATATTTAAGTAACAGAAGAATGATACTGATTATTTGTAAGCCTATACATCATTTCCCATATGCCCAAAGCTTAAAGTAATTCATAAACTGATTTGTCCTGAGGCACCTTATTTGATGTGTAAGGAGAGTCCTGGGCGAGTCCAGCTGCTTGATTACTATGACAGGATAGATTTGATTGATATTGAAATTTCCTTTCTAGTACTGACATATAATGGACCTACATTTCCGGTTCAATGGAGAATAAAAAAACCAGTCAATTAATCTATTTATTTTTAAATAGGTTTTTACCTAAACCTTATTTTAAACAGTACCGAATGTTAGCAAGCTGTATTATATAGAACAGGTTTAAATAGAGGGAAAAAAATAGCCTACAGTTAAGGTTTTAAATGTACAAATTTATTAAACTTTAATATATATATATATATATATATATATATATATATATATATATAATATATATATATATATATATATATATATATATATATATATATATATATATATATATATATATATATATATATATATAGTATAAAGGAACTTTACCGTGTTCCATACTCCATGCATATAGTTTATTCTTTTCATAAAAAAAAAAAAGATTTAGATTTTCAGCATACATTGGACTTTTAAGTAATTATGTATTCATATATCTTGTGCATTATTAGGAATGACATTTAAGGTACTATGCAAACTGTTGAAATATGGTTGCATGATGAATTTTGACATAGAAATTTGCACTGGTTCAATTTTAACAAGAATTTTCTTTTAACAAAGTCCTTTTTTAGTCAGGTTCAGATATTTGAATCTTGAGTCAATATTCTGCATATTAATGTATTGTCTTCATAAGAGACGAAGAATATTTATTCATTTTCTCTTTTAATACATTTTAGAATGGGGGTAAATGAGATTTACTTTGAAGAAAATCTTTCAATTTTTGAAGTTTGAAAGTTTTTATTATATACATAAAGGTTACATAGCCAATCAGTTGAATATTGAAATTTGAAATCTGTATAACTTAGACCTGTGAATGGAGCATTTTCCTGGTTCATGTTAGTCAGTTTAAAAGAATAGTAATAGGGGATATTTGAATTCTTTAGTTGATATTAAGAATTAATTACTTCCATATTGAGAAGCCTTGAGTTTTCGAATATTCTTAATGTTAGTTCTTCAACTACTTGAAACGTTCCTTATAATTTCTAGACAATCTTGTACATACCAATAAATACCCTACTTTGCATTTATTAAAGCTAGATTCCATCTAGGAATGCTATTTTTTAAGGAAACTAGGGAATAAAATCTGTTATATTCATATGAAGTCAAAATTATTTATTTAGATCACATAATAAAAAAATTTTATACTGAACGCCTCCTTGCTTTCGTACATTGATTTTCATGAAAGAATAGTTTTCAAAAGCAAATTAATTTTTTGTTATAATATCATCTAATAAGTTTTTATGATATTTTTTCATAGGTTTGAGTTTGCTAATCAACACATCATATTTTTCCTTAGTTGTAAGATCAGTAATTCATGAAATATTTCTTTTTCAGGTAATGTCGGTTGCTTGCTTGAAATCAACAAAATTACAGCCGGCAGATATGTTGATGTTTATTAATCACGGGAAAAATTGTGATCATCTGTGCTAGAATAATATATGGACTGCGACTTCAAGGAAAAAATTATACATACCTTGGTTAAAGGCATAGGGAAAATTAATAATTTTCGATATCTTTTTTATTGAAGTTTTTTACAATGAGACCCTGAGTATCTTGATAGTTCTTCATTAATATGTCAAAGTTAGCCGTTTCAATTCTACTGCAAAATGGCGATTTACTGTATATCCTAAAATCTATTGCAGTCTATGCCATATAGATTTCGTTTTGCAATATACTGATTACTATCACTTAACTATTGTAAATGCAACTGTAAATGTGTTTGTGGTAGCTCAAGTCCCACTGATTACCGCCCAATTTCCACAACTTCCATATTATCGAAAGTTTTGAACGTCTTCTGGCAAAAAGTCTTAATAGGTTTGCTGAAGGTAATCATCTATTCCTAGTTTACAATTTGTTTTTCGTAAAGGCTTTGGAGCATGTGATGCCCTTCTTACAATCTCCAATGCTGTACAGATATCCCTTGATTGTGGTCAGGAAGTTCCTATGATTGGCTTTGATTTTAGTGCTGCCTTTGACCGTGTTAATCATGAGGCCCTTGTTTTCAAACTGAAACAGTTGGGAGTGGGTGGGTCGTTTCTTAGCATTATTATTGATTTTTTAAGTAATAGATCTCAAAGAGGAGTTGTTGATGGGCACCATAGTGAGTATAGGAATGTGATATCCTGTGTTCCACAGGGTAGTGTTCTTGGCCCATTACTTTTCATGCTATATACACATGACATGTGGTTTGGCCTAGAAAACAAGCTTGTTGCATGTCCAGATGATGCTACTCTTTGCATCAATTCCATCCCCTGAATGTAGATTTGTGGTTGGTGAATCCCTTAATAGAGATTTAGCTAAAATTAGTGCATGGTGCAAATTATGGGGTATGAAGTTGAATCCTAACAAAAAGTCAAAGTATGATTGTAAGTAGGTCAAGGACGGTGGCTCCTCAACATCCGGATCTCAGTATTGATAATGTTTCTTTAAATTTGTATGACTCAAAATTTTAGGTGTGATTCTCGACAGCAAATTTACTTTTGAGAAACACATTAGGTCGTGCTTCTTCAATTGCACAAAAAAAAAAATTGGCTTATTGAGAAAGTCTTACAAGATTTTTGGTGATCAATCTATTCTGAAGAAGTGTTTTAATTCTTTCATTCTACCTTGTTTTGAGTATTGTTCTCCTGCCTGGTGCTTTCATCTTAATTTGTTGGACAGAAACTTACGGTCTATTAAATTTCTTATTCCTGATCTAGGTATTAATCTTTGGCACCATCGTTCAATTAGTTCATTATGCATGTTGCATAAGATTTTTCATAATTCTGACCATCCTTTACATTCAGATCTCCCCCGGACAATTCTATGCTGTTCGTAATACTAGGCAGGCAGTTAATTCTAATAGCCAGGCATTCTCCATCATGAGGCTTAATACTACGCAGTATTCTAGAAGTTTTATTCCAGCTGTTACCAAATTGTGGAATGATCTTCCTAATCGGGTAGTTGAATCAGTAGAACTTCAAATGTTCAAAGTTGGAGCAAATGCTTTTATGTTGATCAGGCTGACATGAGTCTTTTTATAGTTTATATATTATGACATATCTGTTTTATGACGTTGTTTATAGTTTATAGAGGACATATCTGTTTTGACGTTGTTACTGTTTTTAAAATGATTTATTGTTGATTTATTCTCATCATTTATTTGTTTCCTTATTTCCTTTCCTCACTGGGCTATTTTTCCCTATTGGAGCCCTTGAGCTTATAGCATCTTGCTTTACCAACTAGGGTTGTACCTTGGCTAGTTATAATAATAATTGTCAGTTTTTATCTGAAAATTTCAGCACAGACCAAGACTTAAATTTATTCCATACTTTATTCAAAACTTAAAATATTACTGAATCATTTCTTCAACAACTTTGGTCACTATATAAATCTAAGGGTTTTCTCTAGAATTCAGATTTGGGGGGCACTTTGTTATAGAAAGTCCTGTTTTATGAGTTGGTTATTGAGTAATATCTTGATTTACCAATCTTTCAGGATTTTATATTCCTTAGTTTCAATTTGCATAATCCTTCTTCCATAGCACTCCATGGTCTCTGAAGTTACTTGAGAAACCCCTCAGCCATAGAATGTGGAGAAATTCAGGCCCTACATGATTATTTTTGGATATTCATTAGTATGCAGTAATCTAGGAATCCTTTACCTATGGAGTTATTTAAAGTGTTTCTTGATTCAAAGCTATTTGTGACACACTTATTTACCGGGGTTTAGTATTCTTTCATTTGAGGATTTTTTTTTCAAAATTTACAGGTTTATTTGGTCCTTATTCTTTGGCCCATTCAGTTATTCCTGACCATTCTTGGTCTTGGAAGTTATTCTGGAAACTTTCGTCTTTAGTGTTATTTCAAACACTTCTTGGGGTTGTCTTGGATAACGAAATAGTCTGGGATATTCCTTGACCTATAAAGTTATTTGGGGCACAACATTCCACATGGAATTATTCTGTGCATTCATTGGATTTATTATTTTATGCCACTCAATGTTTTATGTGTATCTATCCAAGTGATTCCTTATTTCATATTTTAATCGCTCTTGTTTTCAAGAGTGTTTTGGCTTTCATTTCTTCTACAGTTTTGTCAGTTTCTAGGAAAGGTTTTCTTGTTAATCTCTAGGCCCCAGAGTTATATGGCACTTATCGGTGTATTAAGATCTAATTGGGCAAAATCTTTTTGTAATTGTTGGGTTTAAGTTTTATACACATTTCTAATAATTTTGCTTTAATGTTTTTGGGGATATTCAAAAGAGAACTCCTGTAACAATGGAATTCAAGGTATGTTGCTCACATGTAGCACTTTAAGTTTTTCTTCTTATACTATCTGCCAAACTTGCAAAAGATTTACATCCTCCCTTTTTTTCTTCTCAAATAATATAAGAATAATAACATATTCTGTAAAATTCTACTGTATTGCCAAGGGATAACTACATACAATAATTAAATTCTGCTTTCCTTTTACTAAAAATATTGCCTTTTAATTTTACAATTCTGTTTTCCAAGGATGAAAACAAATCAGAATCCTCCTTTTGATTTATATGTTAAGGGTAAAGAATAGTTTGGCACTTGTTTTCCTTAATCTTTAATGTTTGAATAATTCTTATAATTATATTAGTCAAATTTTGTCCCAATACCCATCCTCTTTTTGGCATTTAGTATTGATTTGCAATAGAGACTCTCTCTCTCTCTCTCTCTCTCTCTCTCTCTCTCTCTCTCTCTCTCTCTCTCTCTCTCTCTCTCTCTCTCTCTCTCTCTTGCTATGTTCCCTTTACAAGAGAGTGAGGGATAAGTAATGGTGAGGCTAGCTAATGAAAAAATAGATTAAATGTTAAAATAATGAAGTATAGATATATGTGAAGGTTAATGCACTCGGAGTGAAGAGTAGTGATATTCAAGGTTATTTAGTACAGATTTATTTAATGGAATGAAAGGAGATTAGCATTTCTGATAGTGTTCATGTTGTTTTAGTAAACAAAAATACACTGTCAGTTATTAAAGTTAACTCCTAAAACTGAGGGTTTATTTATTGCACGAGATAACAGAATATAAGTGGTATGACTGTTGAGTATTATTAGAAAGAATCGTTTATTAATTATGAGTTTTAGAAGGTAACCTAAGAAAGAAGCCAATCACTGAAGTTAGATACAAACGGTAATTTCTTATGCCCATTAAACCATGGTGTAAAGTGTTTCTTTTTAGCTAAGGGGAGGGGAAAGAGTTTGGAATAATATGGTTGTGTAGATAAAAGTGGATTTGTTATTAGGTATAAGATGGATGGGATGTAAACTAAATGTATTTTAATTGCTGCTATTATCTAAGAAAGCTTCTTTAATTTCCAAGTACTATAAATAATCTAGTAACTCTCTCTCTCTCTCTCTCTCTCTCTCTCTCTCTCTCTCTCTCTCTCTCTCTCTCTCTCTCTCTCTCTCTCTCTCTCTCTCTCTCTCTCTGTGGGCTACATGAACATACCTTGAAGAATAACAGGCTAATTGTTAAAATGTAAGGAAGTTAGTTTTTCAAACATTAATCAATAAGGTTGAATTATGAAGTTCTCTTTTATTTCAACTTAATTTTCACCTCCAATTTCAGATTTCCCACTCCCCATCCTTGATACTTCCTTTCCCAAAAATTGGAAATGTTGTAAAAAAAAATACTCTCGCCGCATATGGCTGATGAGTCTCCCTCTGCCCCCTCTCTCTTTAAGCATCGGCTTTTGCAATTTTATTCCTCACTATAAAAGGGGTCAAAAGGTCCAAGAGGTAGATCCTGATCTTAGCTAGAGTAACCACTTGTTCGTTTAGATTGTTATTTTGTTCCCCATGTACAGAATTTGTTCATTCTTCTACTGGTGTCTTGAGAGCCGTAGCTCAGTGTGTTTACTTGAATATATTGTACTTGTCAAAGGCCGATAATCTGTACTGGTAAAAGTGTTGGATTTTAATCTGCCTATTTATCCAGCTGTCTTGCAGGTTTTTTCTGACAGCTAAAGTCATGAAAAATATTTGCTGTTATGCTATTATTGATTTGCTCAAAAGCCTAAAATTCTTTAATGCTGCAATAGTTTATCAGATTTCTGAATTTGGTAAAAATTATATTAAAATAGAGTATTTCAGAATGTTTAAAACGCTTGCTTTGTAGAATTTTATTATGTCAAATGTACAGGTTTTGGTTCTATCATTTCCAATTCTAGTAAAGTTGTATACACTTGTATCAATGACAAAAGATCAAATTTATTATGAACTGTGTAATGTAAGTAGTGGAACTCTAATGTAAAAGGATTGTGATTCAATATACTCCAGACATGTTTATATTCTTTCTGAAGTTAATGTGTAATCAGTGGTAAATATTATTTCAAAAGCTTTCATAAAACTTTTAGTTCAAGAATAATTAAATGTTAGATGTAATGATTGTACTTAAGTGTTTCAAGGTATTTGGTAATAGGGGCGTTGTCAAGTCTTGCATTTCAGAGCTTTCTATTATGGCGAGATACCTGGGCTCTCTGAAAAGGTGCACAGCTCGGCTCATAAACACCATTTTGCCTCTTGTCAAGTGTCATTTGTGCCCATGACATAAAGGAGGGATAAACTACACTAGAATCACTTTTAAACGAATTGTGTAATAAGTTTTTGAGTCTTGAAAGCCGTCTAGGTGTGTGTATGTGTGTGTTTGTGTATCTGTGCGAAACTTGTTTTATGAAGAATCGGTTTATAAATCGTTTGTCGTTAGCAAATAACCTCTTCAGGTTTATGTACTTTCAGGTTTATGTACTTTAAAGTGTGTGAAGTTTCACTGATACATGGTATAATTTTTCTTTTTTCCTTACATTGGTTAAGGTATGAAAGTTCCATTTCCATAAAATTGTTGTTTACACATCCTCCTAACCTGTTTTAAAGATGCTTTGTTATGTGGGTAGCTTTTAATGGTTAATGCAATACTGACGTGCAGAAATATTCCTGTTTTTAAACAATATCCCTCCTGGATGAAAATTCGTAACGTTACAAGAGACGTATTAGATATTTTACACCTGCAAAGTTCTCAATAATTGAAATATTGTGTTAAAAAGTTCACTGATGGCCTAAATATAGATCATTCGTAATCTGCTATACTCCTTTTATTTCGATCCCTTAACTATCTTTATGGTTAAGTATTTAGACAAAATATAGAAATTAAGTTTTTTAGATTATACATATTGTGACGGTGCTGCGTGAGGGTTGTGAACTCAAAAGGCAGGATGCAATCAACTGAGTTCACAACCCTCACGCGGCACAGTCACATTCGTGTCACTCCGGGGTCACCAATGTGACGGTGCCGCGTGAGGGTTGTGAACTCGGTTGATTGCATCCTGCCTTTTGAGTTCACAACCCTCACGCGGCACCGTCACAATATGATCGTAGACAGATTCACAAGACATTTTTGTGATAGTAATTTTAGATTTTGTTTGTTTAATTAACTGGCGTTTTGTGTTGATCACTTTTTCTTTTAATTATTTGGGTAACTAGTATCAATTTATCCTATTTGAAACTGACGTAAGGATGACTAGAATTGTGATGTTTAAAATACCCCTCACGTAAAACATGGTTAGTAATCAAAGTAATAACAAATCTTACGCATCTATAATGAATATCTAGTGAGAAAATAGCAAAATACTTATGTCTCTAACAAAACTATTAGAATGAAAAATTTACAAATAATCAGATTGAAAGATTGTATAACTTTTAAAATGTTACACTAGAATAGTAAAGGTTATGATAATATACTGACAGTTATTAAATCAAACCCAAAACCTTTTGTTGTTTGCCTTTGAGTTATTGTCAGAACTCATTCAAACTATATTGATGAAACTGAAAGAAGAATAAACATAGAAATTGCCTATTAGATATTGAGTAACCGAGCTACCTTGGTGTTGCTTATGCTCTCTCTCTCTCTCTCTCTCTCTCTCTCTCTCTCTCTCTCTCTCTCTCTCTCTCTCTCTCTCTCTCTCTCTCTCTCTCTGTGAGTGTGTGCTTCTAACTCGATTAGATTTATATCCTTCAACTTCACCTACTACTTTCCTTCCTTCATTCTTCTACCTTACCGTTCAATCGTTTCCAGCTTGACTTTCAAGGTACACCGGCAAGGTTTTCTCCTGGTTACACTTAGTTGCTGAATAGCTTCACAGGCTCTTGTAATTAGCTATGTTTATAAATACAACTTAATCTTTAAAAAAGTTAAAATCTTAGAAATCCCCTGTTAAAGTTTTTTTTTCCCCACATATTGGTACGAGGTCAATTGTTTTTAAGCCGCTTTTCTACTCTTTAAAATGGATATTCCTTGCACACCAGTATAGTAAGAGGATTAATACCCACTAAATTTCAATCCTTGGTATCAGTGTTTGGTTTTTGATGAGAGTTTGCAAATGTTGAATGTTATAACTTTTGTGCTATGAAAGTGTAAAAAATTCTACTGTAGGGAATGAGGGATTGTGGTGATAGTACTGAGTGATTGGTGTGAGATTCTTCAGGAGAAATTAGATTATTATTTTGTTGTCTTCCTTTCAAGATCTCATGTCCCAAGGTGGACAACAGAAGTAAGTTTTTGTTTCAGTGTTTTATTAAATAAGTCAGACTGGATAGATGTTAGATGCAGCCTTTTTTTTTTTTTTTTTTTTTTTTTTTTTTTTTTTTTTTTTGTAGATGGGGACAAATTAGGATTACAGGTTTCAATGTAGAATTAGGGCGGCCTCTTGTGTTGTAATTTATATAGCATAGCTACAGAAGAAATTTTATTCAACTTTGAAAAGGGGATAAATTTCTCCTACCCATTTGGGAAGTATAACAGCCAGTCAGCCAGCCCATTGGCAAGATTCAAACTCGAAGTTTCTTCAAAAAAGTATTTTCCCCACGATTGTAAACTTCTTCAGTTTCAGTAAGCAGCGTATTTGAAATATTGGGTATTTATTTATTTTTTTAAAAATAGGTCGTGTTAGAATCTTTATAATGTATTAAGTAAAAAATCACTCGAAGTTTTCAGTATAAGCATAGATAATATATATATTCCAATATCTACGTAAAAAATCATCTTCAGTTTCAGTAAGCAGAGTATTTTAAATATTGGGTATTTATTTATTTTTTAAAAATAGGTCAAGTGTTAGAATCTTTATTATGTATTGAGTAAAAAATCACTCTAAGTTTTCAGTATAACCATAGATAATATATATATTCCAATATCTACGTAAAAAATCATCAATAAGCAAATTCTTTTCTCTTTTTTTTTCTTGTTTTTTTTAGCTTTTAATTCTTTTAGTTCATAGACATTTAAATGTTATGATTTGCTCTGATATCTGTATTTTTAGGCTACAGTAGACTTATACATATTTTCTATATAAAAAAAAAAAATAAACTTTTATAGAATTTATAGTTGCTGGTCCTGTGTTTCACTATTACGAAAACTTGTCCTTTTTTTATTCATTCTGAATTAAAATACGATATAAATATCATACTGATGAAAGTCAGATAGTTAAAAATAAGTCTTTAATGATCAAAAGACACAGTTGCCTTCACTGGTAATTTTTAACTGCTTTAAACCGAAAGGTATCTAAGAACACATAGACGATCGTGTTCCGAACAATACTTAAATCTTATCGCTAATTAATATCTGTTCATCTTGTATGGGTTTTCATTAGAAAATAACGTAGGCCTACTTCGTGAACATGATCTCAATCTGTCTGTAAAAGGACTTTTAAAATCCATTAGAACTTTGCTTAATCTAAAGTCAGCCAAGATAAAAAATCCAGAAAGTATCAAATAATTTTGATGACTAAAATAGCTTCATAACTATTTTGAACGTAATTTCTTGTAGTTATATAATAAGTTACACAGGACCTGCATAAAATAGGAAATAAAGAATCATCTCCTTTGATTAAAGACTGAAGGTAACTTAGTAAGGGAATGTAAAATCAGGATAGAATAGCAAGGGATTATGACAACAGGATAGCTTACTAAGGGATAAAGCCTAGAATATTAGAAAAAACGGGGTTGACTTTGTGTAATTCTATAGGTGTATAAGAGAAAAGCATGTGTACAGGCGTATTTTATATTTTGGGGTATTGAAGTTTTCTTTTTATTAGGTATTGTATCAACTTTTAATTAAAACTTAATCTACTGCAAACAGTAAGTACATTTATAATTAGGTTCATATGTTTTATAAAACTATAAAAAATAGATCCATCTTCAAAAGGTTATTCTTTAGAGATGGTTTTGTAAAATATATATTTTGTTTCGAAAGGGTTTAAGTTTCATAAAACGTTTAAAGTTAAAATATCTTTCCAGCGTCACGTTTCCTAGGGTTTGAACTTGAAAACTTTATTACACAACTAAAGTGATTTAGGTGTCCACGTGTAAGATGAATGCGTACTTCGGTCCGATCTGACTGTCTGCTGGGGGAAGTAGCAAGGATGGTCAGGGCAGTAGTCTTGCACGGCTCTTCTCTTTTACCTGACTCAATCATGTACATTAAATGGGGCGAGACAGGGAGGCACCTTGGTATTTGTGAATCTTGTCTGCTTTTGAGTGAGCCTTTTCAGGTGTCTGTAGTAATGGATTGTTCTGAAATTGCACATAAGGCTTGATAATAACACTCTTACTACATCTAGATTTTTTTAGTTTAAAAACATTAATGATTTTGTCTTGTTTTAATGTATTAGAGAATTAACGCCACTATAATTTTTAGAAACTGCCTAAAGTAAATATTGATGCAAATTTTTTACCATTTAACTTCAGGGGGCTCCAAATTATCCCTGAAGTTTTTAAATCACAATCCTGATATCAATGATGTAAAATTATCAATAAAATCGAAAAAAGAAGGAAAAGGAAAGCATTCAAGGGCCTAGTAACATTGATTCATTAGAAGAAATCTTTGCATTAAGTTTCTGGTTACTAGGTGGGAAAGGGGATGGCCTTGGTGGGCTTTCCTTTTCCTCCTTTTTTTTATTAATAATTTCATCTTTCTATTAGAGAAAGCACTACTTACTCACACACTCATTAAATATGTAACCTCAAATACTGATCTTTAAACACACCTAAAGTTCTTCAAGAAGAAAACGGAGACTGTCCAGAGAAACAAAGAAAACGGAACATTGTCATTCCTTGTGCTATTAGATGAAGGAGGACTCGTCTAGAATCTTTCTTGGTCGAATCGTGAGCTTGATACATGGCAAACGTTATGTTTTCTTTGAATCTAGGGGTTTAAAGATTTCAGAAAATTGGGTTTCATGAATATGATGTGTCATTGATTTTAGTGTTTGTATTTCAATCATATAACTAAACTGATTAGGCCTACACTGAAACCTGTATCATGTTCGACATTCAATCTTCTACAATAAAAGTCTTTTTAATGATATTCTAAGTTTTTCTTCAACCATTTTATGTAAATGGGAAGTTTTAAAGTACATCATATATTCAGGTATATTTTTGTACCTAAGACTTACAATACCTTCAAAATTGAATAAGAGGCTTTTGAGGAATATTAACTAATGGAAATAACAAAACCATTATTATCATGACTTTAGTGGTCAGGAAAAATCTACTTAACAGACAGCTGGATTAAGATGTGGACTTTAGTCCAAAATGAATTACAGAGATACAGTTCGGCCATTTTGACTTTGTACTGTATATTCATAACACACTGGTACTGACTGACTGCTCTTATTAACCCAGTGGAGGTGAACGAACTCTGTATATTGGGGAATCTATAACAGTCCAGACGGACTAGTGGCTAGCTAAGAGAGAGGACTATTTCATGAGCCTTTTGACCCATTTTTTGTGGGAAATACAGCATTTGCTGATGCTAGAAGGGGAAGGGGGCCGTTTAGGGAGAACACTCTCGTCACCCGAGGGTTTAATTTAGATATCCAGATTCGTTCCATTTTCCTTGTTTCCATTTTCACTCCCGGTTTTCTTTAAATACTTCCATTTTAATTTTGTTTTCTTTTATTATATTAAGGGGATACTAAAATAAAGTGTAATACATTTAACTTTCATTTTATTTCTAAATTCCTTTGATGTTACAATGGTTGAATAAGGTATAAAGATCTGACAATTCTATGAAGCTCAATCTTTTCATGGTATAATATAATAATTACTTTGTTACATATATAAAATTGATATAGAATACGAAGCTATAAGAAAGAAATTATAAATAGTAATGAGCTATATCAAACAGTATAAATGCTTACAAAACATTTCAAGGTAATATAGTTAGAATGACGATTTCAAATATTTTGCTGTAAATAATAGACACTGCTTGATAAGTTCTACTGCACAAGATAAAATGGTATATACAAAAATATTTTAAGATATAAGAACAAGGTTCCTGAAAGATAGTTTATGACAAAAGAGTGACATACCAGTGCTAAAGGTATAATTACATATATCAAGCAGGTAAAGGTAGATGGCATGGCATTTGGACATGAGTGGTTAGTAATAAGCGTTACTGACTAGTATGGTTTTATCCTGGCTATAACAACTCTAGTTTATGACTTGAAAGTACGCAGTAATGCTCGTATTACTAACCAATGACGTAAAAATGCTGGGCCATCTACCTTTACATACTCAATCCATGTAGTTATCCAATCAGCAACGATACGTCACATTTTTGTTATAAATTATCATCCAGGACCGTTCCTTTTGTATCTTAAGTGTTTTTGTCTATACCAATTTGTCTTAAGCAATAGACTTTATCAAGTATTGTTCTATTTATAGCAAAATATTTGAAATCCTCATTCTAAGTAGTGGACAGTTACAACTAATACAAGCATCTTTGTGTTAAGTAAGTCCTATTAATATTTGTCTAATAAAATAGTAAATGATCAATTTATTTTAACATTTATAAAAAGCTGCTGGTTTTAAGCATTTGATATCTGCTTTGCTACCTAAATGTAAAAAATTCATCATTATCTTTAATTCATAAGCTTGAATGATACAATCTTAAAAATTTCAACCAAAACACAATAAGATATTTTTAAAGGTTGTCATTTTACAAGTGTTATCCTGTAGAATACTCCATCAAACTGCTAGATTGAAAGAATTCTTACTGTCATTAACCAAATTATTTTAAGAAATCCATTTTTTTTTACTTTGACCTTCCCTACGATTAATTATTCCTCCCAAATAATTGACCACGGCTTGATATATTAATTAATATCCCGGAAGCAATGCCTTTGGTACAATTCCTCCCTTCTAAGTTCCCTTCAAGTTTACCTATAAAGAACTCACTTCGTAGTTCACTTTGAGTTTACCCATCAAGAACTCCCTTCGTAATTCACTAAGTTTACCTATATTGAACTCCCTTCGTTTTAAGTTTACCTATCATGAACTCACTCCCTAGTTGCCCTAAAGTTTACCTATCATGAACTCACTCCCTAGTTGCCCTCAAGTTTACCTATCAAGAACTCACTCCCTAGTTGCCCTCAAGTTTACCTATCAAGAACTCACTCCCTAGTTGCTTTTAGGTTTACCTATCAAGCACTCCCTAGTTCCCTTTAGGTTTACCTATCAAGAACTCACTCCCTAGTTCCCTTCAAAGTTTACCTATCAAGAACTCACAAGTTCCCTTCAAGTTTACCTATCAAGAACTCCCTTCTTGGTTTCCTTTAAGTTTATATATCAAGAACTAACTAGTTCCCTTTAATTTTACCTATCAAGAACTCCCTTCCGAGTTACCTTACATTTTACCTATCAAGAACGCCCTTCCTAGTTTCTTCAAGTATAGGCTACCTATCAAAAACTCCCTTACTAGTTCCCTTCAAGTATACCTGTCAAGAACTCCCTAGTTCTTTTCAAGTTCACTTATCAAGAACTCCCTTTGATTTTACCTATCAAGAACTCATTTTCAAGTTCACTAAGTTTACCTATCAAGAACTCCCTTCCTAGTTCACTTTAAGTTAACCTATCAAGAACTACATTCCTAGTTCCCTTCAAGTTTACCTATCAAGAACTTCATTCCTAGTCCCCTTAAGTTTATATATCAAGAACTCCCTTCCTAGTTGCCTTTAGTTTACTTATCAAGAACTCCCTTCCTAGTTGCCTTTAGTTTACTTATCAAGAACTCCCTTCCTAGTTGCCTTTAGTTTACTTATCAAGAACTCCCTTCCTAGTTGCCTTAAGTTTACCTATCAAGGTCTCCCTTTCTAATTCCTTTGAAGTTTACCTATCAAGAACTCCATTATTCCCTATATGGTGCCTATCAAGAACTTCCCTCATAGTTCCCTGTATGTTTACCTATTAAGAACTCCCTTCCTAGTTCCCGTTATTTTTACCTATCAAGAACTCCCATCCTAGTTCCCATTATTTTTACTTATCAAGAACTCCTTTCCTAGTTCCCTTCAAGTTTACCTATCAAGAACTGCCTTTCTAATTCCTTTTAAGTTTACCTATCAAGATCTCCCTTCCTAAGTCCTTATGAGTTGCCTATCAAGAACTTCCTTCATAGTTCCCTGTGTTTACCTATTAAGAACTCTCTTCCTAGTTCTCGTTATGTTTACTTATCAAGAACTCCCTTCCTAGTTCCCTTCAAGTTTAGCTATCAAGAACTCCCTTACTAGTTGTCTATAAGTTTAGCTATCAAGAACTCCCTTCCTAGTTGCCTTTAAGTTTAGCTATCAAGAACCCCCTTACTAGTTGCCTTTAAGTTTAGCTATCAAGAACTCCCTTCCTAGTTGCCTTTAAGTTTAGCTATCAAGAACTCCCTTCCTAGTTGCCTTTAAGTTTAGCTATCAAGAACTCCCTTACTAGTTGTCTTTAAGTTTAGCTATCAAGAACTCCCTTACTAGTTCCTTTTTAGTTTAACTATCAAGAACTTCCTTACTAGTTCTCTCTACATTTACCTATAAAGAACTCCCTCCATATTTCCCTTCAAGTTTACCTATCAAGAAGCAGATGTGCATGGGGCATCCTCTTTACAATATATTAATCTTAAGCCTTTCAAGAGTAATATTGAAGTTTTACAATAAAACCACTCTTAGAACATCCACCCCAAGAAATATTCCTTGAATATTTAATTTATACCTAATCAAGAAACAGGTACATTCTCTTAAAACTATTATTGTAAAACTAGTTGTTCCTAGAATCAATTAATTGTTATTATTTCACAAGAATGAATATAAAATTCATCTTGCTACAACTAGTATTAATCATATAGGCTATATTATAGAATATGAGGTTGTTAATTGTATCTTTTGTATACAGAATATGAAAAGTTTAAAACCAGCAGATAGGAGAATTCATCCTTTTATATCAATTCTGTAACTTTAATATTTTGAAACACTGAGGCCCTTTCACAAGACTGAAAAAAAGATAAAAAAAAATATGCTACTGCAAACAAGTATTTAGAATATTATGCATGACTTGATTCAGTGAAATCTTTAAAAAAAACAATAAAAAAAATTACATATAACAATACCTTGGGAAATAAAAGTTCCCAAACAATCAGAACTTATTTGGAAAAAAGTTATAACATTCTTATTGTGAATATAACCTTGACAGAGAGGAATTAACTTTCTGATATCCTGCAACACTAACATTTTTAAGACTGACTCCCTTCACCAATGTTAAAAATTACCCTGTTCATGATGTTTCCCTTGGGCATCCACCATGCCTCAACTTTCCTTGCTATTGGAACATATAACAGTAAATTTCCAGGATACTTTTTTTTTCTGGAAATAAGCGCTAAAACTGCCATGCATACGCCTTGATGATTGCTTTCATGATAAAATCTCTTAGCCTCCTAAAAATCCTACATGGTAGCCATTTTTCAAGATGGACACCATTGAATATACAAAAATTTGGCATTTCAAAATAAAATCGCAAAAACTTTTCCTAATTGCATGATCTCGGTGTTAAAATCATAAATTTTTCATCATGTGGAATCAGAATTTGGGATCATGGACCAACAGAGCTTATATCAGCAGCTGGATGGCCTCGCTGCTGCGAAGCTTAGCATGGGACTCAGTACCAACTGAATAATTATCTAGTGCACCTAAATAATTAGTTCAGTGTCCCAAATTCTGTCTAATAAAGGGATTTTGACGAAGGAAAAATCTATTTCTGGGGAGAGACCTGTGACGCCCGGTGAAAGTCCTTCTTTTCTAATATAAATCTTCTGTTTTGGACTTGCCCGCTAAGTCGTTTTTATTTTGTTAGGTGTGTTTCGAAAGTGATTGTCGTTAATTCAACATGACTGACATTGCTACTTCACCTTTACCAATGTTAAGTACCATAGTTTGTTTTGACAGTTTTTTCAGTACCGGGAATTTGTTCTCGTTCCAGTAATGTGGATTTTAATTTTGGAAGAGGCTTGGCCGTCCTCGGTATCAGCAGCCATTTTGGTTTTGTTCGATTCGGTAGTTTTTCAAGTTAATATTGCCCTTCTGGTACTCTGTCATCTAGGTTACGTATATCACTTACGTTTTATGACCAATATTATCATCATTATTTATCATTGTTTTTTACTATGGTATTTATTTGCTAGAAAGTCCAATTTGGACAAAGAATATCAATGTAGTCTTTGTTATAGTTATGTTCACGCCTCAGGAAGGTGCTTGATTTAGACTATCTTTATGTTTAATTGTTACGTTGTCGTTATTCTTCGTTCTTGGTTATTACAATTTTATCATAATTCTTATCATATTATTGTGTGATTTTGGTTTTTATTATATAACCTTGAGAGCGTGAGCATAGAGTGCTCGTATTCTGTTTCTACAGAAACGAGTTACCCCTTCTCTCGTTTTCTTTATTAAGCTCGAGTAGAGGAGGTGGATTTCCCGTTTTCCGTTTTATACGATCACGAGTTATTCCTGCCTTCTCTTATTCTCCGAGTGGATGATATTACGTTTAATGATATTCACGATTTATTGATGTGGTTACTGTTAATAGAGCTAGCACTATTAATAGGTTACGTTAGTGTATGAGTCATTATTTGGGGTCGCTTTATGACGACACCCTTAGCTCCGCCTTGAGTTATTCATAACCGCGGGCTGACGTCATCGATCACGTGACCGCTAGCGCGGGAATCAAGCGAAGTGAAAACAAACCAGAGTAATGGCTTATGATTACGTGAATTCTTTGGATGGAGCTGCTAAAACACGTTACAATATAAAGTTATATGCTTCAGGTGAGTAATAAGATATAAAATACAACTGTTCTAACTTCTAGCGACACTTGCAAGTTAAAAATGATGATAATCAATAATTATTTTGAACTGTTTACAGCACACAAGTGTGAGGTGTATTACTGCTGGCCTCATAAACCAATCGCCTTCTCTTGTCATTTCGCTCATACCTCTCAAGTTGTAGTTTGGCTTTGGCAAAGCTGTCTTTCTTGAAAGGCAGTATGCGTGGAATGTAGTCTGGGTGTTCTTTCTCAGTCATGTTGCGTTTACCTGTATTTTGGCAATTTAATATAAATTCATAATGAACACCAATAGACATACTGTTGGAACACCAACCACCAGAATGTTAAATTATATTAAAATATGTTAAATTTCATAAATACCTGAGATAAAGTGTTCACTACAAATAACCCGACTCTTTAGTGGGGACCATTTGTGTCCATTTGGATTCATTTGCTGGCATGCTGTAAGCCACTTATCCCTCCTATCCGGGCTTCTGCTACGACTGGGGAACTTGTAAAAATGCAACATCTTTCCTTGTATCATATTGTGATTCTTGCAGTTGAAAATAACACATGATGAAGGCATAATGGCGAATAATTTAGCTTTAACAGACGACCCTTCATGCAGCACCACGTTAAAGTGTGGTTTGTTTTCACTGCGCCACGTGCGATAAGTCACGTGACTGCTCAGTTACCCGGATGGCCCGTGATTATCAATACTCCGCTATAATGGATACTCATTGGGTGAGAACTAGTCAGATATTTAGAGTGCAACAGTGAAATCCGCCACTCAGACTCCGGCTGAGGCCTTTTGCACACGAACCTTTGTCATGATTGATCACAATTACATTATAACGGCCCTTTTTTCATCGAATCTCCGGCTTCACTGGAGATAACACAGGCATTCAGTATGGAGGAATGTTATCGTACCGATGAGGGTCACGATTTCACGGTGACGGACCTTTGTTACCAGATCTCCGGTACAAGCAGAGATCAATCAGACGATCAGAACCAGGGTACGAACCCCTTTTCATGAATAATCACCTTTCATTATTACGGTCCTTTTTATCGAATCTCCGGCTTAACCGGATATCACACAGATGTCAGCATTGAGGTTATCATCATCTTACCTCTGATGTTCACGTTTTCACTATAACGGACCTTTGTCACAGGGTCTCTGGTGGCAACAGAGACCACTCAGACCACGGGTGGCCAATCTTTTGTTTTAGATGTAAAGGAAAGGATTTAACATGAATACAAAGTAAACTGTACTTACTTTAATGACACTTTGAATTTGCGTTGATAATATTCATTAGTTATTCTTGAAAGTCCTAATGAAAATATATGAACATATTTAGCAATTTTAAAGAAAAGTCATTCAATTTACTATCTATGGGGTATAGTGCTCCGCTTGTAATCGTACAATGCGACACTGTTGGCACATGAGTCATAGGTTGGCCACCCCTGACTCAGACGTTCAGAACCGGGGTTAACATTATTTTACCGATGAGGTTTATAATTACATGTTACGTGGTTACTGGATATTAGTATACTATTGATTCATCTGTTCACTGACCTGAGTCTCAAGGAACAGTAGATAGCCTCTCATGGCACGGTTGGTTTCGACCTGGCTTTTCATTAGAAGGGGCTGGCGTTCGATCCCAAGTACTGAGTAGAAATTTATTTCTATTTTGAACACGATGTTGTATGGATATTTATCCATATTTGTACATATTTATACATATTTATAATTAAATATATGCATAAATATAACCGTTATTTTTAGTTTATACTTCATATTTATAATTAAATATATGCATAAAAATAGCCATTATTTTTAGTTATACTGATTTGGTTGATCCCAGCCTGTGAATGGGATCACTTACCAGAGTTTCAAGGAACATCCAGACTTATGTCTCCTTTCTATTACAGAAGGTCCGCCTACATGGTATGGCTCCCGGAGTCATGCACGATCTGCTACGAGCTGTCCTCCCTACTCCTGACCCATGAGGTAAGTTGGTTCTAATGTTTCTATTTGGTATACTTGGGCGATGATTGAATTTCATCCGGATTTATGTATGCATTACTTATTGAGAACGGTCTTCTCCTTCATCACTAATCCCCTCACTTCTTTCAGGACGATGGTGAATCTCTCCGGCCTGCGAGAGCGGCTCCCCGCCCTTGGGTATCAAGGTTTGGAAGGAATGCTCCATCTAGAGGACCCTATCTCCTCGGAGTGTCCTCTCTAGGGTTGGACATTGACCCCATGGATGGGCAGGTAGGTGGTGATGAATTTGGAGCCTTCAGCTTTGCAATTACCTGCGGCACCAACCTAGGACCCTCAAAGGATCCTGATGTTCATATTCCTTGCATAAAACCGTGACTGCTAAAAGCCAAGGGTAGGGTTAAAGAGCAGATACAACACATTCTAGGGGGCTATGACGGAGCTCAAAGATATGGTGGTGAGTCGGATCCGTTCAGGAACTCGGATGTCTCCCCCTACAGCCCCAGGAGTATCGAAGTAACCTCCTTCGATAAAAACAACACATAGAAATTTGCCTTACATGTCCCATATATGGATGGTACCATAACTCTGGATGGCATAAACGTCCGCCCTCTGGAGGACCTAGAATTTACTCTCAGGGACTAGAATACCCATTCCACGGATTCGTTCGATTGAAAGAGCATGACTTGGTTAGGTTAGGCAAGGTACCGAAGGTAACGTTATTATTTCCTAAAGGGCAGGCCCGATCTGTCTGGACCAGGATGTTGTCGGTCTGGGGGGTACGATAATTCCAAGATCACCCCACACAATGGGGAATACGCCCTATCTACAACGGCTATCATTAATGCCTTGCCTATTACGGATAATTGGACAGGTCTTACTATTCAAGCTGACAAGATGGTTCAACCATGCCGGCTCTTAAAGAGCCGGATCCCACCTCGGGGAGACCCTAGCCTCGGTTTATCCCACTGAGACTTTGTTTCGGATATTCATGAAGAACCAATCTCTGCCCTTCCAATTCGACCTAAACGTTTGGTGGTCTGATCGGGTTAGTTGTAGGAAATACGTTCTGTCTGTGGCCTCTATCAGACAGGAATCGAGCAGGCTGATAGTTTCCCCCTAATGGGGTAAAACCCTCTTCCCTCAGGAGGAGGTGAACAAGGTTCTGCAAGATGATACGAGAGAAACACAAAATTGCAGGAAAGGCGGGGCCTCACTGCCAGAAAGAAGGTCGAAGACCAAAAGCAAGCTTTCTTCAAGAAGAAGCAGAGAGTTGCCCTCTACAAATCGAACCGGGGTCCCTGCCATCAGTAGTCAGTTACCCACTCGACATCACAGTCTTCCTCTGATTCGACGACTATGCATCTGGATCCCCCCTCATCAGGTGGGATACCTCACTGGTTCCCCAGGTACACAGCCCAACCCCGTTTGGATGCCCTCGCCTGCATTCAGCCCTAGCTCTGAACCCTCAGGTTCCTTTCGTGGACATCAGAGAGTAAGGTACAGGAGTAGAAGACAGTTACGCCATCAAGGCGGACCTAGGAAAAAGGGGGCTCGGGGAAGGAAAGGACCTAGGTTCACTCCCTCACAACGAGGTAGTCCCGGTAGGGGGAGAGACTTTACCACTTTCAAGACCATTGGACCTTCAGTCCATGGGCTCATAGCATAATCTCTAAAGGTTTGAGGTGGAAATGGCCACAAGGTCCTCCTCCTCCACCAGTGACCCTCTCCCAGAAATCCACTCCCATCCTGAAAGAGTACACCACAGAGTTACTCAAGAAGGAAGCAATCAAACGGGACCGATCACCGAAGTTCCAAGGCCGCCTGTTCAGAAAGGCTTGTCGGCATTGAGAGTGGACCTGGACTTGTCAAAGCTAAACTCTTACATTCTCTGCGGCAAGTTCCGGATGATGACTATCTCTCAGGTACGGACCTTACTTCCTCGTGGGGCCGTCACCACCTCTGTCGATCTTACCGACGACAGTTATCATGTGCCTATAGCTCGAAACTTCTCTTCTTATCTGGGTTTCCGCCTAGGCAGGAAAGCCTTTGCGTTCAAGACAGGCTCTTCAGCCTCAACATTGATCCCAGGATATTCACGAAACTGGGAGAGACAGTGTTAGAACAACTCAGGAACCAAGAGATACAGTTCATGGCTTATCTGGACGGTTAGCTCATTTGGGCCCGGTCGGCCATAGAAGGCAACAGAGCTACGAAGGAAGTACTTCGATTTCTCGACAACCTGTGATTTCCGGTCAATCTCCAAAAGTCTCGCCTGCAACCATAAGGCCACTTAGAAAGGTTAGACATTCAGTGGCACCTTTCGAAGCACACGTTGTCTCTCCCTTCCAAAAAGGTAAGAGGAATAGCTTCCAAGATCAAGAATTTTCTCAAACACAAACGGATGTCCAGAAGAACCTAAGAAAGTATCATCGGCCTTCTCCAATTCACTTCAATAACAAAAATTCAAAGACATCAATCGAGTTTGGAGAAAAAGAGCTACAGTACAGTACCGTTAAGAGACAAGGTCTCGAAGATCCCCTCTGTCCTGAAAATGAGACTACGCCCATGGTCCGAACCAAAGAACCTCTCCAAATCGGTTCCTCTACAATTCCCACCTCCACAAGAGACATTCCATACAGCCGCGCCTCTAAGTAGATGGGGGGATTACTCCGAACATCAGATGTTTCAGGGGTCTTGGTCACCCGCCATGATACAAACCCATATCAATGTTCTCGAAGTCATGGCAGTGTTCTTGACCCTGAAGGGACTCTCTCCTCCAAGGTCGAGCCACATCAGAGTAGTGTCAGACAGCACAGACGTGGTACAGTACATTGCGTCAACAGGGGAGGATCCAAGTCACCCAACCTGAATCGGATCCTGGTCACTATCTTCGCCTGGCCAACAGAAAAGAACTGGATCCTGTCAGTAACTCACCTTGCGGGAGTCCAGAATGCGAGAGCAGACTCACTAGCCAGGACGAAACCACTGGAGTCAGAATGGTCTCTAGACATCAATCGAGTTTGGAGAAAGAGAGCTACAGTACCGTTAAGAGACAAGGTCTCAAAGATCCCCTCTGTCCTGAAAATGAGACTTCGCCCATGGTCCGAACCGAAGAACCTCTCCAAATCGGTTCCTCTACAATTCCCACCTCCACAAGAGACATTCCATACAGCCGCGCCTCTAAGTGGATGGGGGGATTACTCCGAACATCAGATGTTTCAGGGGTCTTGGTCACCCGCCATGATACAGACCCATATCAATGTTCTCGAAGTCATGGCAGTGTTCTTGACCCTGAAGAGACTCTCTCCTCCAAGGTCGAGCCACATCAGAGTAGTGTCAGACAGCACAGACGTGGTACAGTACACTGCGTCAACAGGGGAGGATCCAAGTCACCCAACCAGAATCGGATCCGGGTCACTATCTTCGCCTGGCCAACAGAAAAGAACTGGATCCTGTCAGTAACTCACCTTGCGGGAGTCCAGAATGCGAGAGCAGACTCACTAGCCAGGACCAAACCACTGGAGTCAGAATGGTCTCTAGACATAATTTCATTCCGGTGGATACTCAGGAACCATTAGAAGAAGGTTTACCTATTTCCCCCAGTGAATCTTCTAATGAGACTTTTACACAAACTACGCTCCTTCCGGGGGGCAGTGGTTTTAGTACCACCTCACTTGCCAAGATCAGTTGGTTTCCTCTCATCCTCGAGTTGAAACTCCGTCCCTTCCGGATTCCGTTCCCCAAACTGACTCAAGTAATCCAACTCACTGTGTCAGATTGCTCAAGGGTAGCCAAAACTCTGACTTTGTGGACTACAGGAAGGTTGCAGCTCGTAGAGACGCGAACATTGAACCGGAAATCAATCTCTTCATCGAATCAGACAAAAGGGACTCGACAATTCGCCAATATGATTCGGCCGTTAACAACTAGCAGATTCCCTAAGAGTTCAGACCATACTCGTATGTCTCTGAATATAGACATCTCTTTCTTGAGGTTCTTATTTGGCAAAGGCCTAACAGTTAGCACTTTAACCACCATCAAGAAAGCTTTGAAGAAGATCTTCCTTGTTGGGTTTAACATTAACTTTGCTGATTCCTATTTCTCATCTATTCCAAAAACATGTGCTAGGCTTTGACCTTCGGTTTGGCCACAAAAGGTCTCTGATCTATGAACGGTGTCCTCAAAACTTGCGCCGGACACGGACAATGAACCCTGCTTTGATCACTCTTCTTAGGAAGACTTTATTTCTAACGGCTTTGGCCTCAGGTGATGGAATATCAGAACAAGCAGCTCTCTCACGAACCCGGAAAACATAGATTTCCTCCCTACAGCCGAAGAACTCCTTTCTCCAGACAATGATTTCCTAGCTAAGAAATGAGGATCCGCAAAATAGGTGCTCCCCTCGGAAGATTATTCTTCTTCCCCAGGATCTTTTCTCTGTGTTCAGTCACTACTCTCAAGGCCCTTTTTAGCTAGAACTGCCACCCGCTCGTCTGGCCCCTTGGTTATCGGGGAACAAGGAGTTACTATTTTCATTCACGGCATCAGGCAACAAATCCTCTACTTCTTTAAACATACTAATCCGGAATCATTTCCCCAGGCTCATGATATACGGACAGTAGATACCTACATCAATTATGTACTTCCAGAACAGGGACTTTGATGATTTTTAAACAAAAATATACAAGTTGGAAATCCCCTATGGTCGACTTACGCCACTATCTAAAGATTTTACAGGCCCTTAATTCCCGACGATGGCAGCGGGGAGCCTATTCCCTCTCCATTAATCTCTGCTTCTTCCTTTCTTCCATCTCTTCTCTTCTCCCTCCTACCCGCCACTCACACCACGTCGTCGCTCTCCTGGGTAGTTCGTTAGCCCTATGATATTTGCCATGTTTAATTCCTATGGTTTAACTGTTATTGTAGTTACCGTTCCTTTAAGGTTTAGATATGCTTAGACATGTAAGGTTTGATGCCTTTTGCGATTTGACACTCAGTTGATTCCTTGTCGTCTTAGTTATTTAGCCTTACGCTCCCTATGTCATTTGGCTAGTTGGTGATTGGACGTTTCTTACATTATTATATTATATTATTGTCGAACATGGTGATTGTATTCTCCGCATTATGTTATTACTTTGTTGGGCTTGGAAGGCATTCTCTGGTACATTTTCACCGGCCGTCACAGATCAACCCAGAAAAGGGATTTTGACAAAGGAAAAATCTATTTCTGGGGAGAGACCTGTGACAGCCGGTGAAACCCTTCCCGGTTATTTTTGTACGGACCCACCCTTTCCTTGCCAAGCCATATGTTCTTGCAGAAGGATGACCTGGAGAGCGCGAGTAGTAGGTGTCGGTAGGGTAGCCCAACTGTATTCTCTAGGGCCTGTCAAGGCCCTCCCCTTTGATGAAGGGATTATCTAAATGGAAGACAGCCTGTGAATAGTGGTTTACACACGCCCTTGTTAGATATACGACACCAACAAGGTGCTCGCGCGAGGGTTGTAACCTCTGCATTCCATGCTTTTATCTTTCTCTAGTATATTTGGAAGATTTATATTAGAAAAGAAGGAATGAATGAATGAATGAATGAATGATTTAAAGTTTTCAGGCATCCTGACATCTAAGGTCATTGACGCCGGTAACATTTAATTTATGTATACAAAAATAGAAAATGAAATAAAATAAAAAATTAAAGAGTATTCAATTAAATAATGTCATAAAAGTTAAATATTTTTCAGAAGACCTGCTTCTGAAAGAAATCTAAAAATGCCACTTGCATGGTAGGACACATCATTTCCAAGAATCTTGGCAAGGATGAACCTGCCACCCTCACCTCGAGCCTCAAACAAATATCTATTCCGCAAGTTGTTAAAATTGGGGCATTCGGTCAACAAATGCCTTACTGTTAGAGGTACTAAACAGTTGTCACAATACGGTTGGTGTTGGCCCTTCAGCAGAAACTCATGTGTCAACCGAGTGTGACCAATACGGAGACGACAAAGAGACGTCTCCCATTTTCGGGGCATCATATTATACCTCCAAGGAGATATGTCATTTGTTACTTCCCTCATTTTATTGCCATCTTGACTATCCCATTGCTGTTGCCATTTATTGCAAACCAATTTCTTGATGTCAGGTAAGAAATCATTACAGGGAATGGGATACCTTCTTAGCAGCAACTCTGATGCAGCCTCCTTAGCCAGTGAATCTGCCTTCTCATTCCCGGACACACCTACATGTGCTGGAACCCAACAAAATTGAACTGTTATACCTCTCCGTCCAATAAGGAAAAGCCATTCTAAAATCTTTAAAACTAGAGGGTTATTGAAATTAAAAACTTCCATAGCTTGAAGGACACTCCTTGCATCACTAAAAATTGTAAAATTACCCTCCTTCTCCAACGCTATTTTCTCAATAGCGGTTAATATGCCATACAGTTCGACAGTAAATATGGAAGCGGTCAGAGGAAGTGCACCTCTACAATTAAAACCATTACTATGTACTCCAAATCCAATGCCAGCATCAGATTTGGAGCCATCAGTATAGATAAAAGTTGATCCTCTATGTTCTTTAACATGTTCATTAAAAAGAGACCTGGCTTCTAGGTCTGACATATTCTTCTTATCTCCAATAAAATATTTACAAAAAGATATCTCTGGTAACTTCCATGGAGGCGTTGATGATACCTTGAATGGAAGTACCTTATTTCTAATTATATCCAGACTATTTAATAATCGTTTCACCCGAAAGCCATAAGGTTGAGGAGATTTTGGGTGCAACTCAAAGTATGATGCGTGTCTTACAAGGCTTGCAGTCTGAAAGGCTAGAGAGTTAGGGAGTCTCAGCAATCTAAACCAATACCGAAGAATGGAAGACATTCGGTAAAGGTCTAGAGGTAATTCTCCAGCATCAACAAGGAGACTTGGGATAGGCGAGGTTTTAAAAGCTCCAGTAGACAATCTAATACCTGCATGATGTATCGAGTAATATTTTTAACCGGCTTGGGGTGGCTGAAGAATATACCTCACAACCATAACTAATTTTGGGAAAAATCAAGGCCTTGTATAATTTTAATATAGTACTGCGATCTGCCCCCCATGATGTATGGGACAATACTTTTAAGATATTCAGAGCTTCAACACATTTAGCTTTTAGCGCTTTTAGGTGAGAAACCCATGTAAGTCTACAGTCAAATATCAAACCTAAAAATTTGGTTTCCGATACACATGGTATTCGTTGACCTTTAATGTATATATCCGGGTCTGGATGTACTCCCCGGATACGACAAAAATGGACAATGGTAGTTTTACTTGTCGAGAACTTAAATCCATTCATGTCAGCCCACTGGATAATTTTATCAATAGAGAGTTGGATTTTTCTCTCAACCATTGCCATTCTAGTGCCAGCAAATGATATTGAGAGATCATCCACAAATAATGTTGAGAGAACATCCTGGGGAATGGCTGAGGATATCCCATTAATTGCTAGTGCAAAAAGGGTTACACTCAGCACACTACCCTGAGGAACTCCTCCTTCCTGGCACTTACTCTCTGATAGAGTTTCCCCCACTCTCACTTGAAAAACTCTACGTGAAAGAAATGCCTGAATAAATAGTGGCAGCTCTCCTCTCAATCCCAATTCATGAATGGTTTTAAGAATACCATATCTCCATGTGGTATCATATGCCTTTTCAAGGTAAAAAAATACTGTAACATGGTGCTGTTTGGAAGCAAAGGCTTCACAAATAGAAGACTCAAGTCGTATCAACACATCAGTCGTTGAGTGCATTTTTCGGAATCCACATTGAATCGGTGATAAAATACCTTTCTTTTCCAAGGTACCATATCAGCCTTGCATTGACCATCTTCTCCATGATTTTACATAAACAAGATGTCAATGCAATAGGACGATAGTTTGCTGCAAAAAACTTCTTTACCGGGTTTTAAAAAGGCTAGAATAATGGCTAGTTCCCAAACACTTGGGTAACTATGATCATGCCATATTCTATTAATAATGCTTAAAATAAATAGCTTTGTATTAAAATGTACATGTTTAATCATTGCATATGGAATTCCATCGGGTCCAGGGGCTGTACCGTTGCAATGAGCAAGTGCGAAATCAAATTCTCTTTCAGTGAAAGGAGAATTATAAGACTCTTCCCTTCTTGTTGCAAAATTTAAAATTTTCTTTTCTTCAGTGCTATACTGGTGACCAGGGGCTCCTTCACACTTGCTGGATACATTTGAAAAATGATTAGCCAGGGCATTGCTAACTTCATTTGCTTCAGTTACATACTGGCCATTCACCTTCAACACTGGTGGTGGGTTGGGGGTGAATTTGCCAGCTATCTTTTTTACTTTCCTCCACACAGAAGATGGTGGTGTTCTACTGTTAATGGAGGGAACAAAAGACATCCATGACTGGCGCCTCGCTTCTTTCATGGCACGACTGAACTGTGCTCTACATTTCTTGTACATAGTTAAATTCTCATCAGTTCTGCGTCTACGCAATCGTGTTAGAGATCTTCTCGTGGCTATGTGGAGTGCAGTTAGTTCTGAAGACCACCACGGGACTGGTCGTCGTTTGAATAACCCTGTTGTTTTGGGAATTGAATTGACTCCTGCTGTATGAAGAGTTCCATTCAGTAGGTCTATGGCATCATCAACACTTTCAAACTGTTCTGCTCTCCCTTCAATTTCACTTAGCTCGGAAAATTTAACCCAGTCTGCCTTGTCTAGATTCCAACGTGGCGATCTTTGCAAAGGCGGACCCTTGTTGGTGTTTATAATGATTGGTGCATGATCACTAGTATGCCAATCATCTAATGTCCTCCAATCAAAATCAAGAAGGCAGTTAGAGCTTGCAATTGAAAGGTCAATGCATGACAAAGTACCTGTCTGAACATGGAAGTGTGTGGGCTCTCCTGTATTAAGGAGTCCCACATCCTCATTCTCCACAATTGATGAGATAATATTGCCCCTTGTGTTGGCCAAAACATCACCCCATATAGGATGTCTACCATTCATATCTCCCAGTAAGAGAAAATGTTGAGGGAGTTGTTGAATGACCTCTGCTAAATCATCATATAAAATATTATCATTTGGAGGTAAGTACAGAGAGCATATTGTATATTTTCTCCCTATATCAATTTGTACAACAACTGCCTGCAGGGTTGTACGTATAGACATGGGTATTTGGGGAACATCTCGACGAATGTACATGAGACTTCCACCATGGCTCCCTGCTTGTTGATTACATGGTATTCTATAGCTAACATACTCTCGAGGACTAGGAGTGTTAGAATCAAGCATACTTTCCTGTAGACATACAATTATGGGGGAATGCTCATGAATTAGGAGCTTAAGTTCTTCATATTTCGCCCTCAAACCCTGACAGTTCCATTGCAAAATGGAGGAGAAAACTATGGATTATTTCTGGAAGACATCTTGGATGAGGTCTTCCCATTAGCAGTTTTTAATTTAACATTATTACCAGTAGGTTTCTTCAGAGGTGGTCTTGTTATGTTGGGTTTAACGTTGGTGTTTTTCTTTGTATTCTTTTTATCTATTTGTTGAGGTGGATGGTGGACCTCAACTTGAATTTCTGATTTATTCAGTCCATCTTCTGGTTCATTAGAAACATCAACAGACAAAACATCAAATTTATTTGATGTCATAACCTTAACGTTTCTAATGGAGGGTGGAGAGAGAGATGGAGGTCTCTCTCTCTTTTGCGATTAATAGATGGTGGGATTCGAGGTTTTTGCACCTTTCCCACAACAGGTGCATCAGGTAAGTTAGTCTTAAGTGGAACCTCCATCAGATCAGGCAAGGACATGGCCTGAGAGGGGTTTGTATTACTTTTTGTAATGGCAGCTGAAGGCTGTACAGCAATGGGCAATGACCTAGTGTTAATACACCGTGGTAAAGCCTCAGGAGGTGATATGGTTACCTTGTTATTTGGCATTTTGTCAAATAGTATACTTTTTTTTGAGCTATTGGCAGTGCTAGGTTGGTTTGATTTTAATGCCTTAGCATATGTATTTGATTTATTTAATAGTCTTTTGGCATGGGTCACACTTATGTGTTCTAAGTTTGGTTTGTTGAGGGCAGCTTCCTCCAACTTATGTAGCTCGCAGATCTTGTCTGTGGATTTGTGATTCGAGCTGCAATTTAAACACCTGGCTCCAAGTGCACACTCTCCATGGTAAGATTTGGAGCAAATACCACACATCTTCTCATTTTTGCAAACTTTGGACGGGTGCCCAAATTTAAAACAATTAAAGCATAGCAATGGCTTCTGCTTGAAGGGTCTTACTTTAATCCTTTCGTTCTCGATAATAATATGAAAAGGTACATCAGCATCCTGGAACGTAAGGATTATCATTGATGTACCTGGGACTTTATGAACTTTCCAAACATTTAATGGACACATGGCCAGTATATCCTCTATAAAATCATATAGATCTCTGTTAAAAACTACGCCCCTTCCGTAGCTAAAATTTAGGTGGGGTTTGACATCTAACTTAATGTCATCATTACTTATTTTCATATTGGACATTATTACCGACTGTGTACTGGATTTGGCATGGATAAGGAAACTATTTTTTCCGAAACGAGATATATCGCCTGGTGCAATAGTTCCTTCTTTTTTCTGAATCAATTTGCATACTTTAAAATAATTCCCTGTAACCCCCTTTGATTCAGCTTTAAGCCACATCGGTGGTTTTGGATTTCTCTGGGAGGGCATGACTAAATCTGCGTCTTTTTCCAACCAATCAGCAGGCCTGTACACATCTAAATCTTTTGGTACCTTATCGCAGAGAGCAGCCGCGACATTCAAGTTATTAATTTTAATATTATTCAAATTACTTATTGCACTAAATGCTTCGTCATAACTACTATAAGATATCCATGAATCCCAAGTTTCAGCTTCAAGTTTCATCCTTATTTCTTTTTTGCATCCATAGCATTCAAATGCTTTACATAAATCATCATAATTTGTTTCTATTGAAATTTGTGTAACATGGAGGATTCAAAGTTTCCTCGTGTTACCCAAATTACTCGATTTAGAAATATCAGTAGAATGGTCCTTTCCCGTTCCGAGGTCATCAACAGAGCTATCCCTTATCACATTAGCAGAGGTCATCAACAGTGCCGGGGGAGAGTCAGCATATCCAGGGGATGGGGGTTCGTTCCTTAAAGAATCCATTATACTAAAGAGAGAGAAAAGAGTTAGTTTGATGTACCTGCTCGAGAATGTTAGGCCATCACACGTCGGAAAGGAAATTTGCACTCTCCACTATCGGCACAATGAGAGTATACTTCCCAGATGGTCCACTCCATACCCTACCCGAAGGATAAGGATAGCATCAAAACAGATATAGAGGCACAGGTGTAAGCTGAACCCGCCTGTTAGGACTGAGACCAAGAAATTATGGAATCATCCTCCCCATATCTATAATGACGGGCTTCCGGCCAAAGGCCGAGAGTCCTACCCCAAGCATTGGATCCCCCTGGATTCCGAAGACCCAACACTTGAGAATAGTTCCGCCAAAAAGGTCCAAACCATCTTCGGGATGGCTGAAATCATCCAATACTCTCACATATAGCTTTGAATGCAAACACCTCACAACCGTGATACCTCCTCCCACTCATCAAAGCAGGCAGCAATAAAGGATGTATGAACATCGCCGCCGGGGCTACAATGGATGTAAAATCATCCAAGCCATAGGAGAAAAGAAAAAAAAAATAATAAATATATATGTACATAATATATACACACACATAATGAGGGAAATTTTTCTCATAGAGTTTGGAAAGCAAGACTAAAGAAAGTTTGTGAAATTAGGATAAGGTCGAAGTAATATTGAGAAAAAGAAAAAGGTAAAAGAGAGAAATTTAGATTCGAACTGGGGGAGCAATTTCCCCAAGCTCGAGAGCCCTCTTGCCCGTCACCAAGTTTCAGCACGGGAATGAAATGCCGTGCTGAAGCTCAATGACTTCATCAAGGCATTCTCTCATTAAGAGGGTAGAAAAGAAGGACTTTTCTGGTTTGGAAGATTTATATTAGAAAAGAAGGACTTTCACCGGCCGTCACAGATCGACCCAGAAAGACAAGCATCAGTTACCTAGTGCATATTACATGTATTTAAACATAGATGTTTAGTTAGAGAGATGCACTTGAATTGGCAGGGTGTGCTAGGGCAGGAGAGCTCAGCCAAGGTTAACAGAGCTTTACATTGATTTTCTTTGGTTACCTGAATTGTGAATAGAGTGCACAGGACTTAGATAATACCAGATCAAAGATGGGGCTTGGAGTAGATCATACTTATTTCCAAACTTATTTGTATCACATACATTATTTTAATCATGGTTATAAAAGGATAAATCCTCCGTTTTGATTCATTGAATACAAATAATTATCAAACTGTGATAAGTTGAATACCATTCACCAAGATGGCAAATGCAGGTCTAGGTTTGTCTAAATCCCAGAATGACAGGAACAAGTGTTGCCTTGGCCAGAAGAAGAAAAGCAAAGAGCTCAAGTCACTGCATACACAACAACCACAAGTACACGATGGCTACACTGTTTGTGACTAATATTGCCCTCTAAAATACAATGGTTATAACTGATGATGACGCAATGTGATCTCTGCCCAGTGCTCTGAATGTCAAAGTGAAGAGATTCAACCAAGCGCGGGTAAACAGCCGGAGTAACTATACCGGGATCTCTTGCGGCATGGTGTGCTGCGTGTGTGAGGCCTCTGTGTTCTGCTACACAATACATTGGCCACATGCGCACCCATTACCCAAAATCCCGCCTTCTCCTTCATCTGCGGCCTATGTAACAGGGACTTCAGGACAGCAGCGGCAGTCTCGGGGCACTACCCTTCCTGTCTGAGGGCAACCAAGGAGAGCTATGGTGGTGCTCTGGGACCAGTGGTGGCTCCGGAGGCTGAAAGATCATCAAGCACTATGGAGGAAGAAGACAACGACAACGATGGCACTCTTGTATGACGACGACCAGCTGAAAACGATGGAGAACACGGTGATGCTGTCCAAGTGGAGCTCCGCCGCATTGGTGCACATGCATAAATGCGGAGTATGCGGCCTTAGATTTAAGACCTTTCCTAGAATGCGACTGTATATATACCGTGCTCATCTGGTCGAGTACAATAGGGGGAAAACGGTTTTATGAAAACGTGCCGGCTATAGTGATGATGAACTTTGTGCTGTTGCTAGGGCAGAGAATATCTTTACTTCCAATGGAGCCATAGCTATGCCTACTATCAACAATATGATCTTTGAGTCCCTGCCAAAGAACTTCATCACCAAGGATATGAGAAGTTGCGCCAGACCCCGAGATATCACAAAGTACTCCTGGAAACTGGAGAAAAGCCCATAGATGAGGATGAACTGCACAAAACAGTCCATTCTCTCTGCAGGACAACACTGGAAACTGCTCTATGCTCGATGATTGGGAGTGCCACCTGACTTCACTGTGGTCGCTGCTAGGTGCGACAGCAGAGGCGACTGTCGGGGGGTCAATTGACTCCGAAGTGGTCACTGCCGCTGCCGAACCTCCTAGGGATCCGACAGCGGGAGCGACTGCCGTAGAGCCAACAAGTAAATAACCAAAAGATAGTGCGGGAGCATGATGATGCTATAATAGCTTTAGAGGAAGGTGAAATTTCTCCTCCCTCTGTCTTTTTTCCTTACCACGCCCCGACTCCAAATAACGAGAGGATCAACATCAGATGCAGTAATGAATCGAATTCTCCTGCTTCGACTGGTAAGACATCAACATCGAAGCCCAATTCGGCTATATCCTTGCCAATGGTTACCATGGACGGTGACGTGGCCGAGCCGGGCGACGATGAGGCCCAAGTGATCCTGGTGACCCCAGTAGTAACAATTCCGCCGAGTCCAACAACTAGGACCCAAGATGCAAGATCTACAGGTTCCTGATGGACTTGGCAAATCAAGAATCATCAGATGAGTTGGTCATGTGCATCAACATCACCATATGGTTGGAACTCCCGACCCCCAACAACATGCTGGATAGCTATGATATGATCATGGAGACGATGGAGGGGCATATGAGAAGACGACGGCCCGGCCTTTTCAAAGAGCCTAACTCTGGGGGCCGAAGAAATAACAGGAGAATGAACAAAGAGGATGATAATGAAGAAAGGCTACCACCAAGAATAATTAGGAAAAGAGAATATGCCAGAACACAACAGGTACTCCAGAGAAATCCAAAGAAGGTTGCTGATGATATCTTGGGAGAGGGCGCACCCGTTGGGGAGACACCAACTGTAGCCAAGTTCTACAATGAGTACCAAATAAGATTTGGGACTCAATCACCTTTAGACGAAGAATCGGTCATTCCCCTAGAAACGGGAATGGCTAGAATCAGAGCCAATCTCTAGGAGAGATATACTTAAAGCACTTAAGAATGCAGCTAAGACTGCACCTGGACCAGTCTACCCGGACTTGAATATGGGAGCCCTTAAAAGACTAGGGATGGACTTGCTCGTGCGACTCTACAACATGTGGATGTACCTCGGCTTGGTTCCTGAATGGACCAAGAAAAGTAGGACACCCATGTTCCCAAACTTGTAGCCATTGGGTGACATCAAGAACTGGTGTCCTCTTGCCATCAGCTTCCACATCTTAAGACTATACTGTAAGATACTCGCAGATCAAGTAGCTGAGCTAGCCAACATCTGTAGCTCGCAAAAAGCCTTCAGGCCGGTCTAGGGATGTGGTGAGAACTTGGCTCTTCATGAAGGCATCATTAGAGAAGCCAGAAGGAGGAGACAATGTTTATGCATGGCATTTGTGATGTTGCAAAGGCCTTTGACACTGTAACCCATCACTCCACTGTCAGGGCTTTACAACGGCAGAGCAATCCTCGGCATTTCATAAGAATTTTCGAAAGTTTATATAATAACACCACAACCCAGATAGAAATGAAGGGAATCAGGTTGGAGCTGATCACAATGCGTTGGGGAGCGAAACAGGGGTGTCCTCTCTCCCCCGTCCTGTCTTATATCATCATGGACGAGCTTGTTGCTGGCGTTGGAGCAGACTTCTGTAACCCACTTCCATGTGGGACCAGGGTGTCAGTTCTAGCGTTTGTTGACGACATTGTGGTCGTGGCCGGCTCGAGACCTGGAATGAGGGCTCTCCTGGAGAAGATGGGTGGATTCTTGGAGAACAGAAGTCTGCAGGTCCAGAGAACCAAGTGCTCTTCCTTTATTCTGGAGAGGCCAGTTTGAGGGTGGAGACAGACCTGGAAAATGGGTTCACCTATACCAACCCGGTGACTCATGAGGATGAGCTGATTCCTTTGATAGATCCAGGGGACTTCATCAAGTACCTTGGTGTTGAAGTAGGCCCCTCTGGCGTAAAAGACACTGGACGAATGATCCCCTAAGAGCTAGGGAGTAACAATCAACAACTTTTGAGAATCGGCCAGGCAAGGCTCAAACCAATGCAGAAGCTTTATGTGGTAGCCAAACATCAAATACCAAAGCTTCTGTATAGGTACGAGAAAGGACCTTGTTCCCTTAACATACTTAAAGCCATCGATAAGAAGATCGCTAAAGCCATAAGAGTGGGGCTCCATATACCACACTCAACTCTAACAAATCTCTTGTGGCTTTCAACTAGGGATGGAGCACTTAATGTCCCCAGTTTGGAAGAGAAAATAACAATAGGAAAAATTGCGACTCCTTAACTCACTCTCCAACTCTGACGACTCAGCTGCCAGAGCCATAATATCCCATGACATCTGGGGCAAGGAGACGAGGAGCCTTGCTCAAAAATATGAGATTGAAATGGTAGATGGAGGAGCTCTCCGAAATCTTAAACTTAAATTCTCTCAAGAACACTAAGAGACCTGGAGATCCAGTTGGCACAGTAAAGGTGCCGAAGCCTTCTTAGGAGATCCAGGAGCTAACAGTCTCCTAAACCACAAGTCAGACACCCAGGGACATCTCCCCCCTTGACTTGCTACGACTACGAGCAAAGACAGCTATGTGCAGGATTAGTCGGGCTATCGGAAGGATCCCTAACGAAGAGCTAGAGCATCTAACGTTCAGACACTGTGGTGAGGGCACCGGGGGCTTGTGTCATCTTCTCCAGCGGTGCCCAGCTCTTCGTCACCACAGAGTTAGACGCCATAACGAAATCCTCAATAAGCAGGCTACCTGGCTAAGAGCAGAAAGATATACCATCGAGGTGGAGCCCGTCATAAGATCAGGGCACACCTTTATAAAGCCATACCTGGTGCTGTAGAAGAATGGAAGCACCTACGTAAGGAGTGAGAGTTCCCTTGAGGAAGCAGAGGAGGCAAAGAAGATCAAATAACGAGCTCACGATGCAGATATCCAGAGGTATCTGGGGTCTTCAAAGAGACTTCAGAATGTGGCGTATCAAGAGATCGCCATTGGAGCGTGAGGAGGGGTTAGAAAAGCGACCAAGCACTTTATGAAAGGCCTCGGTATTAGCAGCAGAGCAATGCATGTCCTCCAAGACATGGCAGTTAAACTCTGTCGCAATGTTACTAGTAGGGACTCGTAAGTGCTGATGAAATTCTGTATTGCTACACTAGGTGCGGCTGCCCGGAGTCAGTGTGTCCATTGTGTTATTATTTCTTGTTTTTCATAGTGCAATCCTTCTTATGCGCCCAAAAATCTGGTAGATTTTTCAATGGGTTGGGACAGTTATGTGTGGGTTTTATTTTATTTTTTGTTTTTAGTATTAAGGCCTGTTTTCAAATATATTTGGAAAATTAATTTTCACTAACACAAAACGAAATTATTTCTTATCACCCAAATAATGTTAACAATATTGAATTAGTAATACTATTTTTTTAACGGTGTAAATTATTGTAAATAAGAGAGAGGCCAATGTCTAACTAGCCAAATGCCTCGGCATCTAATTAGTGACGCGCATGAATGGATCAACGAGATTCCCACTGTCCCTACCTACTATCTAGCGAACCCACACCCATGGGAATGGGCCAGCACACAACAGTGGGGAAAGAAAACCCTGTTGAGCTTGACTCTAGTCTGATATTGTAGAGAGACATCAGAGGTTTAGCATAGGTGGGAGGTCTTGCATTTGTGCCCTGGCCAATAGTGAAATAACAATACTCTGACCGTTTCTCTACTTACTCAGTAAAGTGGAACCGGAGCCTGGCTCCCAAGGTGAGTCAGTGTCTCTTGAGATTCATTGTCTATGGGATGTAAATGGACTGACATCGTAAAACAGGTCTTCAAAAATCTCAATAACTCTAGTCAACTGAGCATTTCAAGACATATGGAAAAATAACATCTCTCATAAGGATATTTCAACACTCCAGAAAGTTGTGACTGTACACCATTTGAGATGAGAAATTCATAAAATTAATCCATTATTTATCTTCCTCGGAAACTTTGATCTCTTTTCTGTTGTAAATCCCTGGGTATTTGCTTCCTATTTTCTTTTTGACCTCATTAAGAACTTCTCATGATACTTTGTGATACTTGCAGCTTGGCTTCACATCTGAAAAACAAAATTCGTTAATTGTACAGATATATGTCTCATTCAAATATTCTGTATTCATTACTTCACTATCATGACTATATCACTATTAAAGTATTTTAAATGATAAACTATGAATTTATACTATTTTAATATATCAAATATAAAATATAGGAAATAGTGACAAATGTAAATTTTCATGGCAATTGTAAAAAGAGCAAATATCACAACCAAAGATACATTTTGTTTAGTAGAAAATACACCTTTAATCCTAACACTGAAATACTTCCTACACTTATCAACAAACTGACCTCTTAATCAACCGACTGAAATTAACTTTCCTCAATCCTTCAATTCTACTCAAAAGATACCCATTGAAACCATAATTACCTGAAGAAAATATCATACCTTGAACCACAGAGAATACTTGGTCAAATGCACACACTCAAGTATAAATTCTGAGCAAAAAATTAGAATTATTGACAGGGTAACAGTTAATTACAAAATATTACTTAGTATATAAGACTAATACAGTAAATAACTAGAGGGGACTCAAGAGCGCAGACCTCCGCCACGAAACCTTATTAGACCCTTCCAAAATGTTATCATTTCCAGCTTTTTACGTTACAGTTAATCCCTGTAAGTTTCATTACTCTACGCTTAAAACTGTGGCTACGATTCTGTTCACAAATACACACACACAAACAAGGGCAAAACAGTCTTCTCCTAAGTTCGTTGGCAGAGGTAATTAATTTGGTATTTTCACTATCTTAAAAACAGAAAATGAAAGACCATTAACTTCCTCTACTTTCCAAGTATATAATTCGCATAAATGAAATGAAAAAAACAAGATTTTTTATGCGAATGAAATGAAAAAACAGATGATTTTTTATTATGTATTTTATGGATTTTCTATAAACCAACTCCAGCTATCCTATTAAAATGATTAATTCTTCTAAATGGAATCTGGTTAACCTTCAATCGATAAACCAGCTTTTTCTCCCTTGAATTACCATCATACTTTTCTTGCATTGAACTATGGAAAATATTCTCTCTCTCTCTCTCTCTCTCTCTCTCTCTCTCTCTCTCTCTCTCTCTCTCTCTCTCTCTCTCTCTCTCTCTCTCTCTCTCTCTCTCTCTCTCTCTCTGTCACTGGAATTAGGTCTTTAACATTACTAAACACAAAACAATATAGGTCTTTTTCCAATTTTACCTTAAATATATTCAACCTTATCCATTAAACATGTATTAGACTTTACTCACAATTTGCTGGGTTATTTTACCTTTGTCATTTGACTGACTTATCATTGTCTAATCTATTTACTAATCTTATTTTACAACTAAGAAATTAATTATCTTTTTTTACTATTAAAGTGTGCTTACATCACCGAAACTTTAGCAATATTGGCATGACTCACAATTGACAACCTCTAGTAAATAGTTCTCCTTTATATATGTATGTTATAATTTAATGACAATTAATGGGTTAGCTCAAGCCATCTATCCTACAACTCTAAGAGGTAATAAAATATGGGCCATATAATCAAGACTTAGTATTGCACCGCATTCCTCTTAATGAGTGGACAGTATAAATTTCATAGATTTCTGTATTGATATTAGGAGGATTTTTTATATAAACCCATCAGTAATATGACAAATTTGTAGATAATTTGTATTTTTCCTAACTATACAATCCTAAGCTATTTGATAAGGGTATTACTTAAGGCGTAGCTGAAATGACGACCCATTAATTTTTTAACGAGGGTTAACTACCCATACCTCTAGTTAGTGGGGGTAGGGGAGGATAGCTTGCTACACCCCCCCCCCCCCTTTCACACACCTGTGATTGAGCTCACTTTGCTTGGAGGTAGGACTTCAAGCAGGAAAGGGCTGGCAGGTAAGTTTGCTTAAATAGCTAAGGTTTAGAAAAATACAAATTATCCACGAATTTGCCATTTGTTCCGTAACTGGAATACAAACCACGCTATTTAATAGGGGTGACTCACCCATTAGGAAGGGTGGACGTCCCATCCAATCTGGCTTTTGACTTTACCCGGGGGCTCCTTATCTCAGTGTATCAGTACTCAAAAAATAAGGAGTCACTGCACCTCGCTAAAACCTTGCTACGCAAGGTCCGCGGCCTACGCAAGCTGTGTGTTGAGGTATGTAGAAGTGTGACTGTCCAGGTAAAGTTATTCCGAGTTCTTTAGGAGGCAAAAACTGTGTAACTAGGACTTTCCCAATACCACCTCGTCAGGTTATGGGGATGCAACAGTGTTAGTCTTAATACTAGGTACACAAGGGAGCATGGTTTACCTGCAGTGGTTTGAGGTCAGCTCTGCAGAGAACCCAAGATGCTTTTTTCCCCAAGAGAGGGGAGAATGAAGAAAAGAATAAGGGCCAGTCAAACCTTTTCATTCACACAGACTAAAACCGGGTAACAATGCCCAAAACCTTCTGCTACTTGTCCAATAAGGAGCTTGAGGTTTTAAACCAGCTGTTGTGCAGCCACCACAGGACCGATGGAGAACATATCGAATCTCCTGTGGGTCACGTCTTGCAGGTAGTGGGATGTGAATGTGGTCTGACGATTCCACACCACAGCTTGAAGAACCTGCGTCACTGAGAAGTTTCTCTTGAATGCCAGGGACGAAGCTACGCCCGACATCATGAGCTCTGGGGCGACGTGAAGGAGGAGGGTCTGGATTCAGTGCATGGTCTATGACCTTGCAAATCCATGCTGAGATGGTGTTCTTGGTGACCCTCCTCTTGGTCCTTTCTGTGCTGACGAATAATGCAGGCACACGAGGACGGGTGTGGCTGTTCTCTTAAGATACAGCCTCAAACTCCTCACTGGTCATAGTAAGAGATGGTCTGGGTCATCTGTTACAGTACGGAGACTAGAAATCCGGAAGGAGTCGAATCGTGGATCCACTACTCCCGGGTTCTGAAGCTTAGCAATAAACTCAGGGACGAAGCTGAACGTTACCTCTCCCCATCCACTTGAATGGGCGATGTCGTATGAGAGACCATGAAGTTCACTGACTCACTTGGCCGAAGCCAAAGCTAGCAGGAACACTGTCTTCCAAGTCAGGTGGCGATCGGTTGCCTGGCGTAATGGTTCATAGGGAGGTCTCCTGAGAGACCTGAGAACTCAAACCACATTCCATGGGGGAGGTCTCACTTCTGACTGGGGGCAGGTGAGTTCATAACTCCGTATGAGTAAGGAAAGTTCTAGTGATGAAGAAATGTCCATTCCTTTCAGTCTGAAGGCCAGGCTTAAGGCTGAGCGATAGCCTTTTACTGCCGAGACTGATAGGCGCATTTCTTCACGCAAATACACGAGGAACTCCGCCATTACTGGAATAGTGGCATCGAGTGGAGATATCCCTTCCATGACACCAACCACAGAAGACTTTCCACTTTGCCTGGTAGACTGCTGATGACTTACGCAGATATCCAGATAACCTAGACACAACTTGTTGTGAAGTCGTGAAGTCGTAGTGAAGCTATGGCTTTGTGGAATATGTTGGCGTGTGGTTGTTTGAGTAGATTGTGTCGTGGAGGGAGTTCTCTTGGCAGCTCCGTAAGGAGCTGCAGAAGGTCCGGAAACCATTCTGCATGATGCCATAGTGGAGCTATGAGGCTCATTGAAAGATTGATCAATGTTCTGATCTTGTTGAGTACCCTCCTCATCAGACAGAACGAGGGAAAAGCGAAAACGTCGATGTTGTCCCACTGTTGTTGGAAAGCATCTTGCCAGAGAGCGTTGGGGTCTGGGACTGGGGAACAATACAGCAGGAGCCTGAAGTTCAGGGCCGTTGCGAAGAGGTCCACAGTCGAGGAACCCCACAAAGTCAGGACTTTGTTGGCTACTAGATGATCCAAAGACTACTCGGTACTCACTATCTGAGATGCTCTACTCAGGTTGTCGGTGAGCACATTCCTTTTGCCAAGAATGAAGCAGGTCGATAGTGGTATCGAGTGGATTTCGGCCCATTTCAGTATCTCTACTGCTAGATGGGATAGCTGCTGCATAAAAGTACTTCCTTGCTTGTTGATGCAAGCCACTACTGTGTTGTCGTTCATCACCACCACTGAGTGGCCCGCCAGGAACTGTTGGACCTGCTGAAGTGCCAGAAGACGGCCTTCATCTCTAGGAGATTTATGTGGAGGTACTCTTCTGACTCTGACCAGAGGCCTGAGGTCATGTGGTGCAGCACGTGGGGGCCCAACCCTTTTTTTTTGAAGCATCGAGAACAGAATCAAATCCAGGGGGAGGACGAGAAGGTTCACTCCCTTTCGTAGGTTCTCATCTGTCACCCACCACTGGAGGTCTGTCAGTTCCGCTGATCTTATGGGGATCCGGATGTCCGGGGAATTGCGAGTCTGATTCCACCGGGACTTGAGTTGCCACTGGAGGGATCTCATCCTAAGGCGACCATTGGGAACTAGACGTGCCAGTGATGAAAGGTGACCGAGGAGACGTAACCACGTTTGGGCTGGAAGTTCTTCTCGTCTGAGAAAGGGTCTTGCGACCTTTCTCAGCCTTGTTATCCTGTTGTCTGATGGGAAGGCTTTGTGGAGATTGGTGTCTATGATCATGCCTAACTATACCAGTCTCTGCGTAGGAAGCAGAGAAGACTTCTCGAGATTTACCATGATCCCCAGATCCTGGCAAAGTCTCAAAAGTTTTTCTCAGTGTTGAAAGAGAGCGATTACGTGCAGGAGAACGTTGGCGCGCAGGCGCATGATCTTGCTGCCTTCTATGAGGGCGAGCAGGTGAAGGGGCGCGCTGAAGCGCAGTAGAGTGCTGACGAGCTGCTGGTGAGCGCTGAAGTCCTGTAGGTTGGCGAGCTGCAGGGCGATGGCGCGCAGCTGGGCACTTTGCTAGAGCTACAATAGGCTTTACCGGTGACAGGAACGGTGATGGCAGGTCGGCAGGTCTGGAGGGTAGATGGTCCACGTGCCCTTTGTAAGGGCGAGCATCTACCAAAGGGGATCACGAACAATCAGCAGAGAGGTCCAGGACCTAAGTCACAGGACTAGTTGGAGGAGCAGTGATGATCGATGGATGAAGGTCAGATGACTGCAGCGGAGGCTCCTCTGCAGGGGATAGCTGCGACGACGATGAACCAAAGAGGTGCCTCTTCACCGCTAATGAAGGGAGATCTCTAAGGCGAAGAGGAAGGTGTGCTTTCCGACGAATGCGCCCTCTGGGGGCCGTTGGATCAGCAAGCTGACCGTGCGCCGCAGCAGTCCTCAGAGGAGCCTCTATAAGTGAACTCCTCCGAGGGAGAGAAACACTTGCAGGAGAGACAGACGAACTTAGTTTCCTCCTCGAAGGATGTTCAGGAACGGGGGAAACTAAGTCGGCAGCAACCGCTGGAGAGTCTGGAGGGGCAGAGGAGTTGGATGATATCGCATGAGACACCTCCGACACAATAACGTCAACGAGGGTCAGAGGATCTACCTCTGACGGCGACGATGACTGCTTAACAGAAGCACCTATGCTGATGAACTCTAGCAGAGCTTCCTTGGAGGGTGGACCCATAAGCCCCAAGGAAGACCGAATCTGTAAAAAGGGGGCTATTGACAAGGCCTCACCCAAGGGGAGAGGTGGGGCTGCTTTGCTAGGGGAAGCAACATCATCTATCGAGAACCAGGGTTGGCCGACATTAACTTGGTCTACGCTACTACTCGACGATCTCTCGTAAGAGACCGAACGAGTAGGAGCTTCGGAAGAGGGTCGGGAGAGGGAAGAGGCGGCCTTGGGTTTTTCTTCCTTCAAAGGAACCTTCGAAGGAGAAATATCCCGCTTGGGCTTCTTCCGCCGTCGCGCAAACCTCTCCCACTGGGAGGAAGACGACTCCCTACACTCATTACACTTATTCACGCTATCACACCGTTGACCAATGCATAAATTACAAAGGGTGTAAGGATCAGTCTCCACCGCCAACATAAACGTGCATGGTTGCAGATGTCCACTTCACAAACACACACTAAGAGAAAAAGAAAATGCAAAAGTCATTAATGATAGCGGCAACGTCCATTCACTATCCGAGCCGAAAGCAAAGTGAGCTCAATCATAGGTGTGTGAGGGGGGTGGGTGGGGGGGGGGGGGGCAAGCTACCCTCCCCTACCCCCGCTAACTAGCGGTATGGGTAGTTAACCCTCGTTAAAAAATTAATGGGTTGTCATTTCAGCTACGCCAAAAGTAATACCCCTATTAAATAAAGTGGTTTGTATTCCAGTTACGGAACAAATGAAGCATTTAATGAAGGTTGCCCGAATATGCAATTTAACTGAAATAATGAATTACCTAAAATAACTAAATAGCTATTATAGTTAACATAAAAATTAAACCATATTTTTCTCCAGACAAGGATTAAAAATTCACGTGAAAAAATGTGTGGTCTAAGAAAAACTTTATGCAAGAAATTACAGATTTCTCTCTCTAAAATATGTACACATAGGAGGTTGAGGAGTCTACCCTATCACAGAGTTTTTTTTTTTCTTACAAATCTGAAGTGCTCTCTAACTGACATCACAACTTTATTCATAAAGTAATATTTTGTTTTACTAAAATTGATATTTGATTCACTGACGGTCTAAATCTTGGCTAAACCCAACCGTACTTTAATTTATTGACTAGCCAATCTCTTGTCGATCAAATAAATACACATCATAAATTAATCTTTTAACTAGAGCAATATTGTACAGTAATTTATTCACTGAACACAAAAATCATCTGACAGTATTAAATAATTATAATTAACTTCATAGACTAGCCAATTGTATTGACATGTCAGCCCTCTGCTTATTTACATAGTGAGTTACCTCCCTTGACCTCAATATTGACTAAATACATTGAATATTCAATCCTGATGTAATTTACTGGTTTGCCGGTCTTGTCTTAAGCCTTTTAAAAACCAAATCTATTCAGCAAGTAAAATTTATCGTAATTCTGAAAATAAAATTGTAGTTCATTGATTCAAATCCGAGTTTAATAACCAACCCTAATTCACTAACTGACAAGCCAGATCTTGGCTAACTTAAATAGCAATTCTATCTAAATTTATTGACAATCATAATACTACCGTCACAGGTAATTCACATATTAATTATCTAAATCTTGAACATACCCCATTAATCAAAATAAAACAAATTCCATCAAGTAAAATCTAAGGGTAATCTGTTGACTAAATTTGTCGTCAAAGCAATGCCCAAATCTCTCTAATTCTAACCAATGACAACCCTTAAATCAAAACAGTAAGTTGAATCGTAATTCAAGCCACATGATTAGAATCTCAAGTCACTCCCGACTAACATTGCGAATCAATCCACAGGCTAAAAACTCCAAGTCAATCTACTGACTAATAAATCCAAAGTTAACCCATAAATACAAAAATCTGTTAATATACTGATTAAAAGTTTTGAGGTCAGAAATACTCCTAAAACCTCTAGGCCAGACTTTAGGCTAACTATAGTCTCAAATTAATCCAATGACAAAATTCTCAAATTAATCCAATGACTAAAGTCTCAAATTCATCCACCGACTTAAATCTCAAGCCTGTCGACCAACTTCCATCGCAAGTCCTAAACCCTCAATTCAACCAATTACCTCAAATCTTTGGTCGATAGTGGGCCAATCCACTATCTACAATCTCAAGTATTTTTATTTATTCAAAAATACCTTAAAAGTCAATAACACAAATTTTCATAGTAATTTGTATTTTTCCTAACTCTATAAACCTTCAGCCTCTTATAAGAATATGGTTTCAATGATGCTGAATACAGCTGCTTAAACTTTAATGAAGTGGTAGTTACTGCCAGGTGCACCTTAAAATAAGAACTTGTCAGGTGGTTGAAGTTAGAAGTGTAACTTGAAGGACATATATAATTCACTTTAAAATTTGTGATTTGTTCCTTCATGAATATAAATCCTTGTTACTTAATAGGAGACTTATCCTTATGAGACAGGCCCCATTGCCAACTGGCTGATTTAATTACCTGGGTAATCTCAAAACCTACAGGTCCTGTATAGGAGCAAAAAGTGGTACTCTTTTCAACCTCTTAATGACCTGCATATAAATATGAGGCACATACTGTATTAGGTTATGTCACTACCAGGTAATAGTAGACAGTCAAAGGAGAACTATATCTATCAATGATATGTTGTCTAAATCTATAGTTATCATGAGAACAGGAGTGCATTATTTGCCTCTCTTCTGGGAGGATGCAGGAGATACTTCAAAGCAAACTCATTACAAAGAAAACTTGCTCGATTATGTGGCTCACCTATATGTATCGTCTTATCCTATAAATAATGGAGCGACTCCTGTACCCCCTATGAGTGAAGGAGCTGGATTTGCTACAAGATCTTTTGAGCAACTACCACAGGGCCAAGGTTCTATTTCCAGGGGTTGTGGTGGCCTATTGGAAGCGTCCCTGCTGGACTGGTGTTTGAGTCTTGCTCCAATTCCATAGTTTCTTGTAGAGTCTGCAACTGTAGGTAATAGGTAAAAAAGATATTGCCGTTACAAACCTCTCTCGTATTCAAGAATTGCACCCATGACAGTTTCTCCCCAGATAGATCTATGTGGTGTGACCATGTGAATAAATTAGGAATCATCCTTTTGTGTCCTCACCAGCAAGAAAAGTATGTTTGATTCTCCCATAAAACCAGAAAGAAACTGAGTTCTAGGATCTTTTCTCTTACTCCTTCTATTATTGTAGAATGAATTGTAGTCTCCTCTCAAAAAAGGAAGGCAAGTAATCCTGCTCCTTGTTAGTCACTTCTTAAGAGGCAAGAGATGAAAAAAGGACTTGAAGTCAAGAATGGCTGAGTTTTAGTCTCTAAACATAAATTCTCGAATTTAGTTTATGGAGATCCTCAAGCTTTCAGAATGACTTGTGACATTGAATTTAGTTTATGGAGATCCTCAAGCTTTCAGAATGACTTGTGACACAGGCAAAGTTATTTTGTTTCCTACTTTCTTTATCAGGACTAGGATAGCCAAGGATAGTCTTAAGGATTGAAGCCTCAGCTACCCTTCGTCCTGTGGGTTTGAGCTAGACCGCTATAGAGGCCTGTGAACTCACAAGATGTTTACGGCAGTATTAGTTCCCGAGGAACTACTCATGAGTCTGCTTGATTTCTGCATAGTCCAAACATAAGACCTGGTTGAAAAGTTGGTTTGAGGGCTAAGTGGTATCCTTCAATTCAAGATAAAGGAACTTTCCTTGTAGGATATGCCACGGCGTTTTACGTTTTTAGTTATGTTGGCGCTACACGTTTTCTTTGTTGATGATAAGGATGAGGAGATAAGCGAGCGTCGGGATTGCCTGATGTTTGTTTTGTATTTAATTACATACTTATGTGCACTATTTTGAATTGAATATTTCTATTGAATGGAAAACTGTATACATATTTTGTTTACTTTTTTATATGAAAAAGAAGTATTGAGTTGGTACTGAAAAATATTGTATTGTTATTGTTGGCATCTGCCCAAAAGGCCGCTATTTATGCCCGCCTTGGCGCCTTTGTTCAGTTCAGCGTGGGCAGGCTCTGGAAAGCACATGGAATTTCTGCATGCTGTGGTTCTGCAGTATTTGTGGTGTGCTGAGCTGCCCAGTGTACTCATCATAGTATTAAGTGACCAGTGTTGCTGTTAGCTAGGAGGCTGAATGCATCTGGTGGTACAGCAACTTGTACCAGTGGTTATCTGAGAATTTTAGCATTAGAATCGGCGTCTGGAAAATGTAAGTTTATTTTCTATGTTAAGTGAACCTTACCTGTGGAATTACTGTATTGTATTTTACATCATTTACATTATTTTGTATTTACATGATATTTACAGTATATATATTGTTTTACATGAATATTTACATTATTTTTTTGTATATTTATTGCTGCTTTTGTTTGCAGCGTCAAACCTCACTGCTTTTGATGGAATACATGAACACCACAGAGGAAGAGTGTTTGACTTCACCCTTAGTAAACGCCGATATTCAGAACGTAGCTGCACTGGTGGTGCAGTGTTCTACAGTTTGACGAATACTCCAGCCTGGGTCAAGTAACGCCAGCGTGGGACAAGTGGACTTCGTCAGCCTTGTGTCTGCAAGGATCGTCTGTTGTGGCCTCTATCATCTGTCACCATGTCGTCCATTTCAAGAACTTCAGCAAAGACCAGCCAGTCGGCACTGCGTGTGCGCTTGCTTGAGGCGCAAGCAAAGCTTAAGCAAGCGGAGGAAGCAAAACAGCTAGAAGAAGAGGAATTGGCTTTGGAAATGCAAGCCAAAGCACTTGCAGCTGAAGCCGAAATGCAAGCCAAAACACTTGAAATTGAAATGCAAGCCAAAGCAATTGCAGCTAAACGCAAGAGCCAAGAAGAGATTAACGGCCTGAAGTTAGACTGTGATAAACTACAGGTGGAGTATGAAATACTGTCTGAAGCTGGAACTTCATATGCTGGTTCCGGTGCTAGTAATGCTTCACAACGGGAGAAGAGGGACTCATCAGTTCAGTTGGATGTCAAAGGGATTGAGCAGTGGAGAAGTGATGTAAATTCTCACTATGAGAGTGGGAGAATCAGCAGGGTTCATGAAGCAGATGTGAATCCTACGAACGTCCACAGTGTGACGTATGACCTGAAGGGTCTTGAACATCATTCAACTCCATTGGCCCCAGATGCGACGCCTTTTGTGCCAAGACGTGTTCCCTTAACTCGAGATGTGTCACAAGCAGATCTGCAAACTTCTGAAATAGTAAAGGCTCTTGATTGTACACTAGCTAGTCAGCAAGAACTAACACGACGAATGCAGCTGCCACAGATGAAGCTGGAGCGTTTCAGCGGAGACTTAACCAAATTCTCCATGTTTAAGAATTCTTTCACCTGGATTGTGGAGTGTAATACCGACGACCCTGCACGAAGGCTAACTCACCTATACAACTGTTTAGATGGTACTCCCAAGAACCTGATTGAGAACTGTTTCCATCTACCCACTGACATTGGGTATGATTGTGCATGGGAGATATTGTGTCGTAAATACAAGAATGACAATGACCTGTCAGATGCTTATGTCAAGAAGCTATTTGATTGGAAGGAGATTAATGCAGGTGATATTGATGGCCTGGAAAATTATGCTGCATGTTTGAAGACAGTTAAGGCAGCACTTGGTAATAACTACCATCGAATAGAGCTTCAAGAAACAATGAAGAAGATTGTTGAAAAGCTCCCATACCAACTGAGAGTGAGATGGGTAGCGAAATGCGAGGAACATAAGTTCAAGCTTCCAGCTCTAATAGAGTACATTGAGAAACAGGCATGTATTGCCAAGCATCTCTCTTATTATGAGTGCGACCGTCGTATCCCGAAGCCTACTGAGAAGCCATCCAAGCCTGTCAGGCCTAAGACCTTACCTGTGCACCACACGGCTTCACCAGCTAGAGGGAAATGGTGTCCCTTCTGCACTAAGGAGGACCATGAACTTAAAGAGTGCTTCAAATTTGAGAGGTTGAAGCTTCCAGATCGCTGGGAGGTGATAAAGAAGGCAAGATACTGCTTCAGGTGTCTTAATGGTGAACATTCATATGCAAAATGTGAAGATGCATCCATCTGTGAAAGGTGTGGATCTCACAAGCACCATACCATGCTGCATAGTCCACCTAAGACTGCAAGCAATACAGGTGCGGCCCATGTGGGAGGCAAAAGTGCTATCGGGGGCGGTGAGAAGGCAGTTGGTGCTACAGAAGGTGGCGCGACTGCTACAGCTGGCAAGAGTGCTGCAGCCCCAAATGTGCAACCTATGTTCTCAGTGTGTGCAAGCCAGTTACCTAAGGGAAGAACAATGCTGAAGATCTTACCTGTTCTCGTAAATGGCATCCATGCAACCTATGGATTCATCGACAGTGGAGCTGCCCCAACATTGGCAGCAAGAAGCCTGATAGACCGAATGGGTCTCAAAGGAAGACCATGTAACCAGATCATGGCAACTGAAGCAGGGACTTTCACTTGTAAGGAAGTTCTGTCCCTACACATTGGTAATATTAATACTGATGAAGGAGAGCATGTGACCGACGTGTTCGTGGCTGACAAGATCAATGTGTCTATGGACCATGCCATGCGTCAAGAATGGCTGACCAAGTGGCCACATCTGAGTGACCTGGAAGTAGAGAGTCTACCTGAAGATCATCGTCAAGTAGAGCTGATCATTGGGCTAGACACGACATTGAACAGAGTGATTCTAGACCAGCGACATGGGCTTAAGGACGAGCCATCTGCATACCTGACCAAGCTAGGGTGGGTTGTTTTCGGCCCAACAGGACCTAGATCGCCTTCAGGTCCTGCCCTTCTGTTCCATGTGTGCACTGTGGATGATACAACAGAACTTCTGCAACGCAACTTCAACCAAGACTTTTGGGAGAAAGAGACACTCTCAAAGATAGAAGATTCTTTTGAAGACAAGAGATTCCTGTCTTTGCTGGACGAAACTGTTGTCCAGACAGATGGCAAGTATGTTGCTTGCTTACCCTTTAGTGACACTGAGCCTCTACCTAATAACCGTGCCATGGCAGAACGTAGGGCTCACTCCTTAAAGAAGAAATTTGAGGCAAATGAAACGTACAAGACTAAATACGTCGAACAAGTAGAGAAGTACCTTTTGAAAGGGTACGCTGAGCTTGTCCCAGTCGACAAGCTGAATCGCAGTGATGGCCGTGTGAACTACATGGCGCACCATGGGGTCAAACACCCTACCAAGGACAAGCTTAGGGTTGTCTTCGACCTTAAGGCTAAGCATGCTGGGACCTCACTCAATGACCACCTCATGCAGGGACCAGATCTCACAAGTAGTCTTGCTGGAGTGCTGCTGCGCTTCAGGGAAGGACAACATGCTGTTACTGCGGACATACAAGAAATGTTCCATCAAGTCAAGGTGCCAGAAGACGAGAGGGACTCTTTACGCTTCCTGTGGTGGCCAGGTGGAGACACCAATCAAGCTATTCAAGAGTTCAGGATGACTTCACATGTGTTTGGAGCGCGATCGTCCCCAAGTGTAGTCAACTTCTGCCTCAGACAGGCAGCACTGGACTATGGTGACAAGTATGGTGAAGACGCTTGCCATGCCGTACGACGCAACTTCTACGTTGACAACTTGTTGAAGTCAATGGACAGCGAGGAAGACTGTATCCAATTGACAAAAGACCTCATTGGACTCTGTGCTGATGGAGGATTCCGGCTGAACCAGTGGACATCTAGCAACAAGTGCATTCTCGCTGCCGTGCCTGAAGGGGAGAGAGATAAATCAGTGGCTACATTGGACCTCAGTAAGGACGAGCTGCCTACGGAGCGCGCTTTGGGTATCCACTGGGACATGAGCAGTGATGAGTTCACCTTCAAGATCAACCTGAAGGAGAAGCCTAGGACACGAAGAGGAGTTCTCTCTGTAGTGGCTTCCTTGTATGATCCACTTGGTTTTGTCGCACCTTTCACCCTGAAAGGGAAGATGTTACTACAAGAACTGTGTCGTCGCAACTTACCTTGGGATGAAGAAATGAACAACGACGAAGCAAATCGCTGGAGCAGATGGACTTCCCAGCTTCAGTGTCTAGGAGACTTCAAGATCAGAAGAAGCCTGGTGCCTCCAGACTTTGGGGAGGTATCATCGTACCAACTTCACCATTTTGCGGACGCAAGCCAGGCAGGATATGGTGTGGCCACGTATCTGCGCACGGTAAGCAAGAATAACCAAGTGAACAGTACACTGGTTATGGGTCGAGCTCGTGTAGCTCCCCTCAAGAGACCGAGTATTCCACGAATGGAATTGACTGCTGCTGCTGTGGCAGCTCAACTTGATTGCAAGATCAGGTCAGAACTCGATTTGGAGTTGTGTGACTCAGTGTTCTGGACCGACAGCACGTCTGTCCTGAAGTACATCCATAACCTGTCTGCAAGATACCACACGTTTGTAAACAACCGTGTGAACCTCATCCGCGACCTCAGTGACGTCACCGCTTGGAGGTATGTGAACACCTCTGCGAACCCTGCAGACCTGGCCTCTCGGGGCCTTGATGTGGACAGCTTGCTGGAGTCGTCGCTGTGGCTGACAGGACCAGAGTTCCTGTGTCAAGAGCAGGACAGTTGGCCAGCTCTTCCTGACGATGTTAAGCGAGCAGAACTAGATGGAGATCCAGAAGTTAAGCAGTCTGCACCCATCTTCAGCATGGTGGTGCCGGAACCAATCCTAGTGGAGAAGATTGCTGCCAAGTTCTCTTCATGGACCAAGATAGTGCGAATCATCGCTCGACTGAGGCGATTAGGAACCAAGAGTGGATCAGAAGTGTTATCTGCAAACGAGATGAATTGTGCAACAACCATAATATGGAAGAAGATTCAAGCTCAAGAGTATGGGAGTGAGATCAAATCACTCTCCAAGAAGGATTCCAAGGTGAAGAAATCCAGCAAGATTTGCAAGTTGCGACCATTTCTACAAGAAGGCTTGCTGAAGGTTGGTGGAAGACTCTGTGAAGCCACCATCAGTGATAGCTGCAAGCACCCCATCATTCTTCCATCCAAGTCGCCAGTTGTGAGGAAGATGGTGCGATGGACCCATGAAACAAACAGCCATTGTGGGCAGAACCATCTTATGGCTGAACTAAGAAAAAACTACTGGATCGTTCATGGAAATTCAGTAGTTAGATCAGTGATACGTGACTGTGTCATCTGTAGAAGACTCAGTTGTCGGCCAGTGAATCAAGTGATGGCCGACTTGCCCTCTGACCGGATCTGTCCGGGGGATCCTCCCTTCACCAATACAGGGGCAGACTGCTTCGGTCCCTTCTTTGTGAAGCAAGGGCGCTCTACAGTGAAGCGCTGGGGAGCCATTTTTACCTGCCTGACAGTGCGAGCGATTCATCTGGAGGTTCTCAGCTCGATGGATCAAGACTCCTTTGTGAATGCAGTGAGAAGATTTACGGCCAGGCGAGGAGCTGTCAAGAGAATGTGGTCAGACAACGGTACCAACCTCGTCGCAGCTGACCGAGAGCTGAAGGAAGCTCTTCAAGACTTCAAGGAAGAGGAAATTGCCCAAACCCTAGCAGCTAAGGGCATCGAGTGGCGTTTCAACCCGCCATATGCGTCACACTTCGGAGGAGTCTGGGAACGCCTCATACGCTCAGTGAGAAGAGCTCTCAGTGCAACCTGCCTGCAGCAGGTCACCACTGACGACACACTATCGACACTGTTCTGCGAAGCAGAGTCTTTGGTGAATGGAAGACCCCTAACCAAGGTAAACGACGACCCAGACTGTCCACTGCCATTGACGCCTAGTATGCTGTTGACTCTGAAGAGTGCAGTGCTCCCAGTAACGAAGACTGACCAGAAGGACTTGTATGTTAGGCGCCGCTGGCGTCAAGCGCAATATCTTGCCGACCAATTCTGGAAGCGATGGCTGAGGGAGTACCTTCCATTGCTTCAAGAAAGACAGAAGTGGACCGTCCAACGGCGAGACATCCAAGTTGGCGACATCGTGCTAACTACCGACGAACGTCTCCCCAGAGGCTCGTGGCCTTTGGGGCGAGTCTTGGAAGTGACTCGAGACTCTGACAACCGAGTTAGACAAGCCAAGATTAAGACCGAGTGTGGGTTGTACTTACGTCCAGTGCAGAAAATGTGCCTTCTCCTTGAAACGGAGTGTGATGACAGTGGAGTGCCATTGGAAAAAGAGTGAACGCCGTGCGCTGCTCATATGGCGTGCTGTGTATGTGGCATATTTGCAGTGTATTTTGTATACTACAAAATAGGGGGCGGTGTAGGATATGCCACGGCGTTTTACGTTTTTAGTTATGTTGGCGCTACACGTTTTCTTTGTTGATGATAAGGATGAGGAGATAAGCGAGCGTCGGGATTGCCTGATGTTTGTTTTGTATTTAATTACATACTTATGTGCACTATTTTGAATTGAATATTTCTATTGAATGGAAAACTGTATACATATTTTGTTTACTTTTTTATATGAAAAAGAAGTATTGAGTTGGTACTGAAAAATATTGTATTGTTATTGTTGGCATCTGCCCAAAAGGCCGCTATTTATGCCCGCCTTGGCGCCTTTGTTCAGTTCAGCGTGGGCAGGCTCTGGAAAGCACATGGAATTTCTGCATGCTGTGGTTCTGCAGTATTTGTGGTGTGCTGAGCTGCCCAGTGTACTCATCATAGTATTAAGTGACCAGTGTTGCTGTTAGCTAGGAGGCTGAATGCATCTGGTGGTACAGCAACTTGTACCAGTGGTTATCTGAGAATTTTAGCATTAGAATCGGCGTCTGGAAAATGTAAGTTTATTTTCTATGTTAAGTGAACCTTACCTGTGGAATTACTGTATTGTATTTTACATCATTTACATTATTTTGTATTTACATGATATTTACAGTATATATATTGTTTTACATGAATATTTACATTATTTTTTTGTATATTTATTGCTGCTTTTGTTTGCAGCGTCAAACCTCACTGCTTTTGATGGAATACATGAACACCACAGAGGAAGAGTGTTTGACTTCACCCTTAGTAAACGCCGATATTCAGAACGTAGCTGCACTGGTGGTGCAGTGTTCTACAGTTTGACGAATACTCCAGCCTGGGTCAAGTAACGCCAGCGTGGGACAAGTGGACTTCGTCAGCCTTGTGTCTGCAAGGATCGTCTGTTGTGGCCTCTATCATCTGTCACCATGTCGTCCATTTCAAGAACTTCAGCAAAGACCAGCCAGTCGGCACTGCGTGTGCGCTTGCTTGAGGCGCAAGCAAAGCTTAAGCAAGCGGAGGAAGCAAAACAGCTAGAAGAAGAGGAATTGGCTTTGGAAATGCAAGCCAAAGCACTTGCAGCTGAAGCCGAAATGCAAGCCAAAACACTTGAAATTGAAATGCAAGCCAAAGCAATTGCAGCTAAACGCAAGAGCCAAGAAGAGATTAACGGCCTGAAGTTAGACTGTGATAAACTACAGGTGGAGTATGAAATACTGTCTGAAGCTGGAACTTCATATGCTGGTTCCGGTGCTAGTAATGCTTCACAACGGGAGAAGAGGGACTCATCAGTTCAGTTGGATGTCAAAGGGATTGAGCAGTGGAGAAGTGATGTAAATTCTCACTATGAGAGTGGGAGAATCAGCAGGGTTCATGAAGCAGATGTGAATCCTACGAACGTCCACAGTGTGACGTATGACCTGAAGGGTCTTGAACATCATTCAACTCCATTGGCCCCAGATGCGACGCCTTTTGTGCCAAGACGTGTTCCCTTAACTCGAGATGTGTCACAAGCAGATCTGCAAACTTCTGAAATAGTAAAGGCTCTTGATTGTACACTAGCTAGTCAGCAAGAACTAACACGACGAATGCAGCTGCCACAGATGAAGCTGGAGCGTTTCAGCGGAGACTTAACCAAATTCTCCATGTTTAAGAATTCTTTCACCTGGATTGTGGAGTGTAATACCGACGACCCTGCACGAAGGCTAACTCACCTATACAACTGTTTAGATGGTACTCCCAAGAACCTGATTGAGAACTGTTTCCATCTACCCACTGACATTGGGTATGATTGTGCATGGGAGATATTGTGTCGTAAATACAAGAATGACAATGACCTGTCAGATGCTTATGTCAAGAAGCTATTTGATTGGAAGGAGATTAATGCAGGTGATATTGATGGCCTGGAAAATTATGCTGCATGTTTGAAGACAGTTAAGGCAGCACTTGGTAATAACTACCATCGAATAGAGCTTCAAGAAACAATGAAGAAGATTGTTGAAAAGCTCCCATACCAACTGAGAGTGAGATGGGTAGCGAAATGCGAGGAACATAAGTTCAAGCTTCCAGCTCTAATAGAGTACATTGAGAAACAGGCATGTATTGCCAAGCATCTCTCTTATTATGAGTGCGACCGTCGTATCCCGAAGCCTACTGAGAAGCCATCCAAGCCTGTCAGGCCTAAGACCTTACCTGTGCACCACACGGCTTCACCAGCTAGAGGGAAATGGTGTCCCTTCTGCACTAAGGAGGACCATGAACTTAAAGAGTGCTTCAAATTTGAGAGGTTGAAGCTTCCAGATCGCTGGGAGGTGATAAAGAAGGCAAGATACTGCTTCAGGTGTCTTAATGGTGAACATTCATATGCAAAATGTGAAGATGCATCCATCTGTGAAAGGTGTGGATCTCACAAGCACCATACCATGCTGCATAGTCCACCTAAGACTGCAAGCAATACAGGTGCGGCCCATGTGGGAGGCAAAAGTGCTATCGGGGGCGGTGAGAAGGCAGTTGGTGCTACAGAAGGTGGCGCGACTGCTACAGCTGGCAAGAGTGCTGCAGCCCCAAATGTGCAACCTATGTTCTCAGTGTGTGCAAGCCAGTTACCTAAGGGAAGAACAATGCTGAAGATCTTACCTGTTCTCGTAAATGGCATCCATGCAACCTATGGATTCATCGACAGTGGAGCTGCCCCAACATTGGCAGCAAGAAGCCTGATAGACCGAATGGGTCTCAAAGGAAGACCATGTAACCAGATCATGGCAACTGAAGCAGGGACTTTCACTTGTAAGGAAGTTCTGTCCCTACACATTGGTAATATTAATACTGATGAAGGAGAGCATGTGACCGACGTGTTCGTGGCTGACAAGATCAATGTGTCTATGGACCATGCCATGCGTCAAGAATGGCTGACCAAGTGGCCACATCTGAGTGACCTGGAAGTAGAGAGTCTACCTGAAGATCATCGTCAAGTAGAGCTGATCATTGGGCTAGACACGACATTGAACAGAGTGATTCTAGACCAGCGACATGGGCTTAAGGACGAGCCATCTGCATACCTGACCAAGCTAGGGTGGGTTGTTTTCGGCCCAACAGGACCTAGATCGCCTTCAGGTCCTGCCCTTCTGTTCCATGTGTGCACTGTGGATGATACAACAGAACTTCTGCAACGCAACTTCAACCAAGACTTTTGGGAGAAAGAGACACTCTCAAAGATAGAAGATTCTTTTGAAGACAAGAGATTCCTGTCTTTGCTGGACGAAACTGTTGTCCAGACAGATGGCAAGTATGTTGCTTGCTTACCCTTTAGTGACACTGAGCCTCTACCTAATAACCGTGCCATGGCAGAACGTAGGGCTCACTCCTTAAAGAAGAAATTTGAGGCAAATGAAACGTACAAGACTAAATACGTCGAACAAGTAGAGAAGTACCTTTTGAAAGGGTACGCTGAGCTTGTCCCAGTCGACAAGCTGAATCGCAGTGATGGCCGTGTGAACTACATGGCGCACCATGGGGTCAAACACCCTACCAAGGACAAGCTTAGGGTTGTCTTCGACCTTAAGGCTAAGCATGCTGGGACCTCACTCAATGACCACCTCATGCAGGGACCAGATCTCACAAGTAGTCTTGCTGGAGTGCTGCTGCGCTTCAGGGAAGGACAACATGCTGTTACTGCGGACATACAAGAAATGTTCCATCAAGTCAAGGTGCCAGAAGACGAGAGGGACTCTTTACGCTTCCTGTGGTGGCCAGGTGGAGACACCAATCAAGCTATTCAAGAGTTCAGGATGACTTCACATGTGTTTGGAGCGCGATCGTCCCCAAGTGTAGTCAACTTCTGCCTCAGACAGGCAGCACTGGACTATGGTGACAAGTATGGTGAAGACGCTTGCCATGCCGTACGACGCAACTTCTACGTTGACAACTTGTTGAAGTCAATGGACAGCGAGGAAGACTGTATCCAATTGACAAAAGACCTCATTGGACTCTGTGCTGATGGAGGATTCCGGCTGAACCAGTGGACATCTAGCAACAAGTGCATTCTCGCTGCCGTGCCTGAAGGGGAGAGAGATAAATCAGTGGCTACATTGGACCTCAGTAAGGACGAGCTGCCTACGGAGCGCGCTTTGGGTATCCACTGGGACATGAGCAGTGATGAGTTCACCTTCAAGATCAACCTGAAGGAGAAGCCTAGGACACGAAGAGGAGTTCTCTCTGTAGTGGCTTCCTTGTATGATCCACTTGGTTTTGTCGCACCTTTCACCCTGAAAGGGAAGATGTTACTACAAGAACTGTGTCGTCGCAACTTACCTTGGGATGAAGAAATGAACAACGACGAAGCAAATCGCTGGAGCAGATGGACTTCCCAGCTTCAGTGTCTAGGAGACTTCAAGATCAGAAGAAGCCTGGTGCCTCCAGACTTTGGGGAGGTATCATCGTACCAACTTCACCATTTTGCGGACGCAAGCCAGGCAGGATATGGTGTGGCCACGTATCTGCGCACGGTAAGCAAGAATAACCAAGTGAACAGTACACTGGTTATGGGTCGAGCTCGTGTAGCTCCCCTCAAGAGACCGAGTATTCCACGAATGGAATTGACTGCTGCTGCTGTGGCAGCTCAACTTGATTGCAAGATCAGGTCAGAACTCGATTTGGAGTTGTGTGACTCAGTGTTCTGGACCGACAGCACGTCTGTCCTGAAGTACATCCATAACCTGTCTGCAAGATACCACACGTTTGTAAACAACCGTGTGAACCTCATCCGCGACCTCAGTGACGTCACCGCTTGGAGGTATGTGAACACCTCTGCGAACCCTGCAGACCTGGCCTCTCGGGGCCTTGATGTGGACAGCTTGCTGGAGTCGTCGCTGTGGCTGACAGGACCAGAGTTCCTGTGTCAAGAGCAGGACAGTTGGCCAGCTCTTCCTGACGATGTTAAGCGAGCAGAACTAGATGGAGATCCAGAAGTTAAGCAGTCTGCACCCATCTTCAGCATGGTGGTGCCGGAACCAATCCTAGTGGAGAAGATTGCTGCCAAGTTCTCTTCATGGACCAAGATAGTGCGAATCATCGCTCGACTGAGGCGATTAGGAACCAAGAGTGGATCAGAAGTGTTATCTGCAAACGAGATGAATTGTGCAACAACCATAATATGGAAGAAGATTCAAGCTCAAGAGTATGGGAGTGAGATCAAATCACTCTCCAAGAAGGATTCCAAGGTGAAGAAATCCAGCAAGATTTGCAAGTTGCGACCATTTCTACAAGAAGGCTTGCTGAAGGTTGGTGGAAGACTCTGTGAAGCCACCATCAGTGATAGCTGCAAGCACCCCATCATTCTTCCATCCAAGTCGCCAGTTGTGAGGAAGATGGTGCGATGGACCCATGAAACAAACAGCCATTGTGGGCAGAACCATCTTATGGCTGAACTAAGAAAAAACTACTGGATCGTTCATGGAAATTCAGTAGTTAGATCAGTGATACGTGACTGTGTCATCTGTAGAAGACTCAGTTGTCGGCCAGTGAATCAAGTGATGGCCGACTTGCCCTCTGACCGGATCTGTCCGGGGGATCCTCCCTTCACCAATACAGGGGCAGACTGCTTCGGTCCCTTCTTTGTGAAGCAAGGGCGCTCTACAGTGAAGCGCTGGGGAGCCATTTTTACCTGCCTGACAGTGCGAGCGATTCATCTGGAGGTTCTCAGCTCGATGGATCAAGACTCCTTTGTGAATGCAGTGAGAAGATTTACGGCCAGGCGAGGAGCTGTCAAGAGAATGTGGTCAGACAACGGTACCAACCTCGTCGCAGCTGACCGAGAGCTGAAGGAAGCTCTTCAAGACTTCAAGGAAGAGGAAATTGCCCAAACCCTAGCAGCTAAGGGCATCGAGTGGCGTTTCAACCCGCCATATGCGTCACACTTCGGAGGAGTCTGGGAACGCCTCATACGCTCAGTGAGAAGAGCTCTCAGTGCAACCTGCCTGCAGCAGGTCACCACTGACGACACACTATCGACACTGTTCTGCGAAGCAGAGTCTTTGGTGAATGGAAGACCCCTAACCAAGGTAAACGACGACCCAGACTGTCCACTGCCATTGACGCCTAGTATGCTGTTGACTCTGAAGAGTGCAGTGCTCCCAGTAACGAAGACTGACCAGAAGGACTTGTATGTTAGGCGCCGCTGGCGTCAAGCGCAATATCTTGCCGACCAATTCTGGAAGCGATGGCTGAGGGAGTACCTTCCATTGCTTCAAGAAAGACAGAAGTGGACCGTCCAACGGCGAGACATCCAAGTTGGCGACATCGTGCTAACTACCGACGAACGTCTCCCCAGAGGCTCGTGGCCTTTGGGGCGAGTCTTGGAAGTGACTCGAGACTCTGACAACCGAGTTAGACAAGCCAAGATTAAGACCGAGTGTGGGTTGTACTTACGTCCAGTGCAGAAAATGTGCCTTCTCCTTGAAACGGAGTGTGATGACAGTGGAGTGCCATTGGAAAAAGAGTGAACGCCGTGCGCTGCTCATATGGCGTGCTGTGTATGTGGCATATTTGCAGTGTATTTTGTATACTACAAAATAGGGGGCGGTGTAGGATATGCCACGGCGTTTTACGTTTTTAGTTATGTTGGCGCTACACGTTTTCTTTGTTGATGATAAGGATGAGGAGATAAGCGAGCGTCGGGATTGCCTGATGTTTGTTTTGTATTTAATTACATACTTATGTGCACTATTTTGAATTGAATATTTCTATTGAATGGAAAACTGTATACATATTTTGTTTACTTTTTTATATGAAAAAGAAGTATTGAGTTGGTACTGAAAAATATTGTATTGTTATTGTTGGCATCTGCCCAAAAGGCCGCTATTTATGCCCGCCTTGGCGCCTTTGTTCAGTTCAGCGTGGGCAGGCTCTGGAAAGCACATGGAATTTCTGCATGCTGTGGTTCTGCAGTATTTGTGGTGTGCTGAGCTGCCCAGTGTACTCATCATAGTATTAAGTGACCAGTGTTGCTGTTAGCTAGGAGGCTGAATGCATCTGGTGGTACAGCAACTTGTACCAGTGGTTATCTGAGAATTTTAGCATTAGAATCGGCGTCTGGAAAATGTAAGTTTATTTTCTATGTTAAGTGAACCTTACCTGTGGAATTACTGTATTGTATTTTACATCATTTACATTATTTTGTATTTACATGATATTTACAGTATATATATTGTTTTACATGAATATTTACATTATTTTTTTGTATATTTATTGCTGCTTTTGTTTGCAGCGTCAAACCTCACTGCTTTTGATGGAATACATGAACACCACAGAGGAAGAGTGTTTGACTTCACCCTTAGTAAACGCCGATATTCAGAACGTAGCTGCACTGGTGGTGCAGTGTTCTACATTCCTGATGAAGGAAGATAGATAAGGACTAATCCAGATCCCATACTGCATGAGGCAGCTTAGGAGATATCAATTGACCAGCAAAACTGGAATTAAGACTTTTCTTTGACTGGAACTCTGTTGCTACTGTACAGGTGGGTGACTGGAAAGGCCCGGCCCCTAGCTAGCACATGTCAGAATGCCAGAAAACCTCAAATCAGTCAATCAACCCTTGCTAGCACACTGGGAAGCCACTTTGACCTTCACCTAGAGCAGATTGAGTCACAAGGGGAGTTCCCTTGGAAATTCAGTCAGGAGCATCAGCAAATCTGTGCACTATTATGATTGTGACCAATTTAGAGCCCAAGGGTAGCCCAAAATCTGGGTTAATAAGTTACCTGTTGATTACCCTTCAAATACGGCAAAACGGCAGAAAAGCGTAAGCATTCCAGTGATGTTGTAAAGCATCCTCTAGAGCTGCTGCTAGTTCCATGATTGGTGAATAGTAGACCAGAAGCATGAACGGGAGAGAGCAATGAGTGCTCCAATTAGGGTGAGAGTGATTAGCCTGCAAGTAAAGGCAAGCTCGATAACCATGCGTGATTTGGTGAGTGAGATGGGAGCACGCGTATAGTATAGGTGATTGTGATGAGTGTGTGCGAATAGGTTGGTGCTCTGAGGAATCTGATGATGCAATGGCCCTTTTTTCAATTTGCCATCAAAGAAGGCCCTTTGCAGTGCATCTGTCTTTTCACCTCTGCAGGTTGTGCAGGAATTGGCAACTTCAAAGTGGAATGTGATGTAAATTAAATTGCTCTACTTGGAGGACGACTTCGAGGTTACTCCCTCACATTCGTTGAAGTTGTCATCAGTGTTTCCATAGTCTGAGCCACTGAGACTAAAGACAAGGATGAGGAGTCCAACTTAGGTACTTCCTCTGTCTATTTGGCAGGTGAGAAAGATAAAAGCCTGGAAGTACCCAGTGCTTGAAGGAATTTATACTAAGTGGACACCGTTCAAGCCTAAGGAAGGCCAAAGCATACTATTGGCTATTCCCTAAATGTTATCGTCAACTTAGGTTTGAGGCTCACTAAGAGTCGAAGAGTGGGGAATAGCTGCCTCTCAAAGGGAAGCAGCTACCACCATGTCTTTCTCAGCTTAAGAGGGAGATCAGAATTATAATCCTCTTTGTCACCACCAAAAGGAGGGTGACGGAGGAAGGGGACAGAGGGGTCAAAAGTTTGGTTACCAGAAAATAAGACGAGTGCATCAGTGAAATCTGTAATCACTCATGATGTCATCAATGACCAAATTTGGATTTAACATAGGTTGACGTGTAGACTGAACTAATATAAGAACTTTAATAGATCATCTGTTTATCTTTGTCATTTTAAGGTGTTGTAATGGCCATTTACACTTTGAAACTTTAGCCTATTTTTCTTAGCCACAGAAAACCTACATGGCTTAATAAATTATCATGGGTGACTTAGTTTTACAGAATGATACCTATAAAAGTAATCTTAGGTCTATAAATCATTTGGCATATCATTTAGAATTCATATGAGTAGTACTATTTTGGCCACACACGATCACCCCCCAGAAAGGGGTGGCCACAGACGCTCGCCCAAGGTCACAGAGGGTATGGCCGTACAGACTCACCCAAGGTCACAGAGGCTTACTGTTGACGGAAGTGTAGTATTTTTAAAGAGTTTTGTTTACAAACATTGCTTTGAAGGACGTTCGTGGCCCTCACCCGGAAAAGATGGTATGGCCGTACAAACTCACCCAAGGTCACAGAGGCTTACTGTTGACGGAAGTGTAGTATTTTTAAAGAGTTTTGTTTACAAACATTGCTTTGAAGGACGTTCGTGGCCCTCACCCGGAAAAGATGGTATGGCCGTACAAACTCACCCAAGGTCACAGAGGCTTACTGTTGACGGAAGTGTAGTATTTTTAAAGAGTTTTGTTTACAAACATTGCTTTGAAGGACGTTCGTTTCGACAGTAGGTCGGTGTTGATGGAAGTGGAGTATTATTTTTGTTTACAAACATAGAGTTGAAGGTCGTAGGGTTCGTAATGGCATACGTACGGGAACTATTAAAGGGAAATTGTTTACGGAAGTAGAGTATTATTTTAAGTTTTTTGTTTACAAACATTGAGTTGAAGACCGTACGGTAGTGTGTCACTATTAAAGGGAATTTGTTTACAAAACATTGAGGACGTAACCATTTGTTATTATCAAGCAACTCTTCGTAATGACGTACGTACGTACGTGTTTATACGTACCAGGAACTGTGGCACTGTTTAGAAAACCTTGAGAACGTATTCATAGTGGGCTACTATTAAAGGGAATTTGTTTACAAATATTGAGGGTGAAATCGTAGTATAGTGGTATTAAAGATAGTTTGGCACTATTTAAGGGTTTTTGTTTACAAAACATTGTTGGTGTTTAAAAACGGGTTTACGGTGTTTTTAAAAAAAACGGGTTTAACTTTCGTCATTAACGTAGTGAGAGCGCGTCTACAGTAATACCGAGTCATCTTACCCCCTGAAGCTGCATTCCAACCTGGGCTATTTGTATTGATTAATTATTTGTAATGATAGGGTAAAACATGCCCAGACAGTCTCTACACCCTAGTCAAAGGGCTAACCCGCGGCCCCCGTTCGCTACCTGTTGATAGGCCTACACTTGTCACACCCTGCACCTGGCGCGCAATCCCTAATCATTTGCGATGATAGGGTAAAACGCGGGGCATCCTCTACACCGAGTCAAAGGTTCATCCCTTCAACTTTCGTTCTCCACCCGTAGGTAGGCCTAAGTACCAGTCCCAAGCCTTACCGTTAACGTAGTGAGAGCTCGTCTACAGTAATACTGAGTCATCTTACCACCCATTACGCTGTCCCCTAGATAACTAAAGCGGATCGGCTTTATCTACGTCGTTTTAGCAACTCACAAATCTCCATTGATACAACTCACAAATCTCCATTGATAATTCTGGCCATCATTTTCCTTTAAATTGGATGGCGATAAATGTTCCATCAGTTTCCTAATGGCGCCACACACCCCTACAATATTTGGAAATCATACTCATCGGGGTCGGGGAAACTGATTCCCCCGAATTTCATTTGAGGGATATTGTTACTCTCACCCCTTTTTTAAAGGGACGAGTATTTTCCTTGGGGGTTTTGTCCACAGTAATACTGAGTCATCTTACCATCCATTACGCTGTCCCACCTGGGCTATTTGTAAGGATTAATTATTTGTAATGATAAAACATGCCCAGACAGTCTCTACACCCGAGTCAAAGGCCTAAGCCGTGATGGGGCTAAGCACCTGTTCCAACTTGCCCCAGACGTGTAATCTTAAACTTAGGCAAAGCTCTCTCTCTCTCTACAGAGAAGGTGTAATAAAACACATAGTACTTAATATTTGTTTATTAATAATAATAATAATAATAATAATAATAATAATAATAATAATAATAATAATAATAATAATAATAATAAAACAAAAGCAAAATATTTTGGGATAGGGTCTAAGATGAGTTCATACACACACCAAAATACGTGGGAGGATAATAAAAGAAACACATACTACTTAATATAAGTTTATTATTAGGAAACATTTCAGTAAAATAACCATACAGGATATTTTGAAAATAGATAACTAAAGCGGATCGGCTTTATTTACGTCGTTTTAGCAACTCACAAATCTCCATTGATAATTCTGGCTTGGTGTGACGCCAGATATACATACATGGACGACTGTTAAGATGTAAAAGATAATAAAGTAATACAGTGACATCATTTTCCTTTAAATTGGATGGTGATAAATGTTCCCTCAGTTTCCTAATGGCTCCACACACCCCTACAATATTTGGAAATCATACTCATCGGGGTCGGGGAAACTGATTCCCGCGAATTTCATTTGAGGGATATTGTTACTCTCACCCCTTTTTTTAAAGGGACGAGTATTTTCCTTGGGGGTTTTGCATACCCCTTTCGATTTTTTCTTCTTCTGGCTCTCCTCCTCTGCTTCTATTTCACAGGCTTTCTTCTTCCTACTCTCCCGCACCGCTTCCATTTCACAGGCCTTCTTCTTCGTGTTCTCCGCCTCCTCTTCCATTTCGAGGGCTTTGGCCACCGCTTGGGAATCCGAGAGAGTCTCTCCACGCTCCAGGGTCACGTCCCCGGAACAAGTCGCGTTAGCAGCTCCCACCGCACCCGTGGAGATATCAACACCCGTTGATGACGGCGTCTCCTCTATCCGCGTTATTAAAAACACGGGTGTATCGTTATGGCGTCCCTCTTCTTCTTCCCGTCTCTTAATTGCTATTGATAAAAATTCTTCGTAGAAGAGCTCTCTCCGAAGAATTCCTTCCCTAGCATTCTCCAGTAGTTGTAAGGTAGACTCGTGATCATTGAAGGTTGTGATGAGTTTATCCTTGACTGGCGAAGGTAGCATGCTTTGTTGGGGTCTCACTATATAGGTAGCCAACTGCCCCAGCATCTCCTTAGCAGCACCCCTTCCTTCCTGTAAGTGTTCTAGAAGGTCCCTCCTCACCTTCCGGACATTTTCCAGGTTTTGTCGAATTCCTGCTTCATCCAGCAATGGAGTAAACACACCTATGGGAATAAACATTGAAATATAAGTTTTGGAAATATAATCAAGGGTCACACACACACACACACACACACACACACACACACACACACACACACACACACACGTGGGTGGATAATATAAGAAACGTTGTACTTAATATTTGCTTATTTTAAGGGACTTCTGAACTTTCAATGAAAATACTTTGAAAAACTTACACTTTTGGAAGCTGGTAATCTCCTCATCCAGGAGATGGGCGTCGTTCTTGTAGGAATATTCCATAGTAGAGGGCGAAGGACGAATTTAGTACACTCACGACGACAGATGCGCGTTTGTGCCAAAGGCATAGGTTGGGCCGTATATATAGTACGCACGCACGCGTAAACGCACACACGCACACCCAGGCCTACAGTTTTAAGGACTCACCCTCCGATACGCCTACGGTTTAAACGTCTACCTCCCGTCACTGCTTCCCTCGGGGGGACACAACTTCGCCAGTTTGGTGTGTGCGCTTCCTCTGCGTCGTTACGCCCAGCAGTCGGCGTTCGTGATTTACACTATGGAAAATTCCTCGCCAGGTATAATATACAGTATCCTTATCAGTGAAATTTCGAAAATATTTATGCTGTGAATATTGTGATTATGTTAAGTGTCGGTGAAATAGCGATTACTTTTGTGATTGTGTTAAGTGTCGTGAAATAGTAATTACTTTTCTTTCTTTCTTTTTAGAGAAAAGTGATACGAAAAGGAAACGTGAAAAGAGCGAGTCTCACCTCCCTATCAAAAAAAGAAAGAAACACTACGCAAGTAAGTACTGTTTAATATAAAAATGTAATGTTTAGTACCTTTATCTTTTTTTTTTCAAAATATTCAACCCCAGGATTATTGTGAGTTTAGTCTGAAAGGAAGGAGATTAAGTAGAATAAGATCTGGGATAGAGATTCGGGAGTTTCCTTTTGCGTATTGATATTCATTACGTGTGTTACAATTTGGCTTTACAATGTGTGCTTTAAAGTTGCCTTAGACCTTTCAAAAAAAAAAACTATAACAGTAGCATTTCTCTCTCGTTCTAGTTCTTACGCCGGGAGGGGAATTACCTGAAAATACATCGTCTCATCACTCAATTTCGAGTGGAGGAGAATTACCTGGAAAAACACTAGCACCACAGCATGCAATTGCTACAACCTCAACAGGAGAAGTTTCACGCGGGCAACCTCCCATACCTGGGGGATCTCCCTCGACACCTACCACAGGACACGCGCTCACCCTCATCAATAGAGAGTCAGCCTTCAATTACCTGTACGTTGTTGAAGAATTCACAGTCCACTCAGTAGGTGACCCAACCTTATTTATGGTAATTTGTAGGGATGATATTAGTGTACGAATAAATAAATACTTTAAAAACAAAACATTTACAGCCAAGATTGTGGGACTTTTGAACTCCTGTATGACCAAACTAAGCTTTCAAAAATTGGGGGAAACGGAAAACGAACCCGTGGCGCTTTGGCTCCCAGCGACGATTATTAACGCTGGTGAAATCAATAAGCTCTTGGATAAATGGGAAACTTTTATAGAAAATAAATTCCCACAAATAAGCAGTGAATTAAGGGGGAGTGGGTGGACAGTTGAAGACGTCAAGAGTTTTAAACTCTTTTATCACCGCCAAGCTGTAATGGCTGGAATGGGTGCATACATTTTTCCTAAGAAAGAAGTCCGCGGAAGTGAGGCGGTTTTTAATCCCTCTGGAATTGGGAATTCCTGCCTAATTCAGTGTCTGGCTGCCTACTTTATCGCTAAACAACAGGCATCACCCCACTGGGGAAATATTTCCCGCACTGTAAATAGTATTCAACGTTGCTCGGAATACGTTGATTTCACCCGAATCACCTTCCCCATCCAATGGGAAGACATTTCACGCCTCGAGTCGGCAAATCGTATCTCCATTTACGTTTACGAAATGGAAAGATCCGCGGACGGAAGGTATCTGCTTCAATTGTCGAGGCGTGGAATGAAAAAATTTCCAAACATAGTCCCTCTTCTCCTCTTAGATGGGGAACATACATGCCTCATTAAGGATTTTCATTCCTTCGTGAAATCCTTTGCCCGGGTAAGATCTCCCGACCCTCGGTACTTTTGCCATAACTGCCTATCGCAGCATTCATCAACCTCTAAGCAAGAACACCATGAAGCCAGTTGTGAACTTGCTGTAACATTGAATTTTCCCCCCGTCGGAAGCACAGTAAGGTTTAGAAATCAGCATAAGACGCAAAAGTTTTCCTATATTTGCGTCTTTGATATGGAATCGGCTTTAGAGAAATCTCCCGGTGCGTATGGTGTAGAGGCAATACATAAATCAATAGCGTACTGCTACATCATTTTCGATTGCAGCGGTCAAAGAGTAGCTTCTAGTTATTATTGCAGAAACGATTGCGTTGACAAGTTTCTAGCCGATCTTAATGCTTGTTGGGAGACAATAAAAAAACGGTGGCGAACTTTCCCCATTCATATGACAGAGGAGGATGAGAGAGCATTCCTTAAGCAGGACGTATGCCAATTGTGCAAGTCACCATTCAAAGACGGGAGCGATAAACATAGACATCATGACCACGCCAGTCCTAATAACAATTTTATTGGGGCGTACTGTAGGCGGTGTAATTTATCATGCCGCGAACAAAAAACACATCTCCCTGTTTTTGCCCACAATTCGAGTTATGACTTAGGCCTCATCCTCAAGGATCTTAAAGATAAAGTCCAAATCAAAATCATGACGAAACAAGGACTAAAAATTCAGCGAATGTCTGTTGGGAATTTATTTTTTCTCGACTCTCTAGCCTTTCTAGGGTCTTCTTTGGATAGTTTAGCTTCTGAATATTTTAGGGATGGAAGGAAAGCACGATTAACGGAGGAAATGTTAAGCGGGATAAAGAATGAGGAACGTAGGGCTGAAATTATTCGGGGTAAATTACCTTTCTGCTATGACTATATAGACAATCTTTCAAAACTCGGGGAAAGGCAGTTACCCCCTCAATCAGCATTTTACAACAGGCTAAAGGGGTGTGATCTATCGGATGAGGAGTATAAACGCGCCCAGCGTGTTTGGACTATTGCCAAATGCCAAACTTTGAAAGATTTTCTCCTCCTATACCTCATTGTAGACACTAGCCTTTTAGGGGATATCCTCATTTGGTGGCGTGATATTCTTTATAGTAAGTATGGTCTTGATTTACCACACTATGTTTCAATTCCATCATACGCTTTCGACAGCTTTCTTAAAATGAGTAACATTGAGTTGGATCACGTCTATGACGAGGAATTGTATAATCTCGTCAGGCACAATGTGAGGGGGGGATTCACTTCCGTTGTGCGTCAGTCATTCACAGCCAACAACCGTGAAATAAATTCTTCTTTTAATCCGGACCAGCACCAAAGCTCTTACATTCTATATTTGGATTTCAACTCTCTATACGCAACAGTCATGACTAGAAACCTCCCCTCCGGTGGGATTCGTAAACTTTCCCATGAAGAAAAAGATGCGTTTTTAGGAAGGGGTATTGAAAATGCTATCACAAATGAGGACAAGGGATACTGGCTCCTCGTCACTACAAAAGTACCTTCGAAAGAAGTTGCTAGAGCGACGGATGAACTCCCCCTATGCTTATCTCATGAAGTAGCAGCCTTTAGAAATCTATCTCCCTATTGTAAAAATGTGCTAGAGAAGGAAGGAGGACAGATGGGTGTAAAGTGCAAAAAACTTATGGCCACCCACCGTAGTAAAAAGGAGTATCTTATTTCCCTCCCCCTCCTACAGCTGTATATGGACTTAGGTCTGGAACTGGAAGCTGTTCATTCAATCTATGAATTCAATCAAAGTGCTTACATGAACGATGTCATCAAAACTAACATCGAAGCGAGGACAGCGGCCACCTCATCAACAGAGAAAAAAGCTTTTAAGGCTATGAGTAACTGCGTCTTTGGGAAGACTTTACTGAACCCTTTGAAATACGCGGAAAAAAGTCGGGTTGTTACGAAGCCCGCGGTTTACTTAAAAGAGGCCCGTAACCCGCGGATAAAATCATCCATTCGTTTGAGTGAAGACCGTGTTATCTGCACTTTTACCCTTCCGCAGGTTGCCATCAATATGCCTAATTATATAGGATTTGCCATTCTGGAAGCGGCCAAATTTGATCTCTATTATTTCTTTTATAAAATACTCAAGCGTAAGTATGGTGATAAAGTCAAACTCATTTACACTGACACAGATAGTTTCATTTTTGCTCTGGAAGTTCCCGACCTTAACTCGGAGTTTGCTCAAGAACCCCTGAAATCGTATATGGATTTTTCCAACTTCGATGAAGACCACCCTCTTTTTAATAATGAAAGAAAAGGCGAGTTGGGGCTTTTAAAATCGGAAACTGGTAGTACATTAATAGCAGAGGTGAAAGCGTTGAAACCTAAAATGTATTCTCTGTTACTAGCCAACCAGGAGCAGATTAACAGGGTAAAAGGTATTCCTCGCCACCTACATTCTCGTATGAAGCATGAACAGTATTCCCAAATCCTGGAAGATAAGTGGTCAATTACGTCGCGGTACGTACAATTAGAAATGTTCAGGGGCAGATGAGTACCACCAAAGTAGAAAAGAAGTGTCTTTCAGCCTTTGACTCAAAACGTTTCCACGTAAGTCAATACAATTCTTACGCATACGGTCATCCGGATATTGTAGAGGAGGAGGATGAGCAAGTAGCGAGGGAGGTCCCCACCAACAACCCTCTCCCCAAATTAGTGGTACCGTCTTATTCTCCACCAGACCCACTTCCTCGCGTATATCAAAATTTGTGGAAAAAGAGAGAAGAAAAGGTTGGTGAGTACTTTCCTCTACCCGAAGGAAATCCATCTACATTGGGGTGAAAGGGTAAAACACGCTTCTCTCTCTCTCTCTCTCTCTCTCTCTCTCTCTCTCTCTCTCTCTCTCTCTCTCTCTCTCGCTACTTTCTTCCTACTGATGGAAATTCCACCGTAATGACGTAGAAGGGAAGGCGCGGAAGGAATTTCGAAGAAAAAATAATACCTCATCGTATATAATTGCTAAGTTCGCTTTTCCCTTTGTAAATGTACTGTCAAGCGGGTTGCTACTTTTTATTAATGGGGGTATTCATTCCGCCGTACTTATATCATTGCATTTGGAGTAAAGGCGCAGTTAAATGCGGGATCTGTTAAAATGTACAAGTGTTTTAAAGAAGATGACTTGGACATTTTTAGGGAGCCGGCGCGTATTATTGTGTCGGGCTTCTCCAACTCGGGAAAATCTTTCTTGGTTGAACAACTTATATTAAAGTATGAAAGTAAGTTTACGCACATTGTTGTGTGTGGTGTGGATAGCCATACTTTGAAAACCCATCCAACAATTGGGGCAAAACTCTCCCTCTACGCCAATATCGTAGACCCGATGAGTGAGATAGATACGGAAGCTGGGGTCTACTCGATATTATACATCCTCGATGATGTTTTTCTCGAGGCTGTCCATGACAAAATTGTTGTAGACGTCTTTACTAAGGGACGACATAAAAATATCTCTGTTATTTTTATTACGCAAAATATGTTTTACGGTAGTAAATACGCCAGGAATATAAGTATAAATGCCTCGCATATGCTTTTGCTGAGAACTAGGGATATGTCTCAAGTTGAGTTATTAGGAAGGCAAATATTCGGTTCGTCTTTATCGAAAAAATTTGTGAATGTCTATAAAAAGGCTGTTATGACTAAACCCTTTTCCCATTTGCTGGTAGATTTAAGTTTAAATACTCCTAGCGAACTCCAGTTGAGAACAAATATAGCAGGGAGTTCCTCGTGTGAGGTAGTTTTTGGAGAATGGGAGACGTAAAGAGAAAGATTTTGGAAACCGTATATGAAAACTATTCACACCCATCAAGCTTGGGGGGTGTAAAATCCATCTATAAAGCCGCTAGAGCTCTGAACCCGGGAATTACCTTAAGTAATGTAAAAGACTATTTGGCGACGAAAGATGCTCATACATTGCATACACTCACAAGAAAACACTTCCCGAGACGTCAAATGGTATCTCCAGCTCCTAGAGTTATTATCAGTTGCGATCTCGCGGATATGCGACGTTTATCTAAATTTAACAAGGGCGTAAACTATCTTCTTATTTGCATAGATATCTTCTCCCGGTACCTCAAGATTGTTCCTCTCAGAAACAAGAAAGCACAGACTCTGTTAAAAGGCTTAATATCGATCCTTTCCTTACCCGAATTTCTGGGGGTTAGTCGCCTTCTTACCGACCGCGGGTCAGAATTTTATAACAAACTTACATTTAAGTATCTGGAAGAAAAAAATATAAAACTCTACAGCGTCTCCTCATATGAAATCAAAGCCGCCATTGCCGAGCGTGTTATACGTACGCTAAAGCAAAAGATATATAAGCATTTAACTCTGCGAAATACTCTCGTCTATGTTGACGTCCTCCCCCAACTTGTAAAAAACTATAATAGATCCCCGCACCGAGGATTGGGAGGGGGGCTGACTCCCCTCGAAGTCCATAGATATACCGACCCAGAAATCATTACGCAACAATTTCGGAAAATGTATAAAGCAAGCGTGTTTAAACCCCAACAAAATAGTAATGCACTAGACGTGGGTCAGTCTGTGCGTATTGCGAGTGAGCTCCGACGGTCTGTATTCCATCGCGGGTATAAAATACAAAATACGCTAGAAATATTCAAAATTAGAAGCGTAGACAAGAGTCAGGCCCCATTGACTTATTATCTGGAAGATCTTGCCGGTGAGAAAATTGAAGGAGTTTTTTATAGAGCGGAACTAATACCCACGGCTATACCAGAAACTTTCCCTATAGATATTATCAGAAGGAAAGTCGTGAAGGGAAAAGTCAAGTATCTCGTATCATGGAGAGGATACCCACAAAGTTTTAACTCGTGGATACATAGTAAGGATGTTGAAAGGCTAGTCGGGAAAACTCGGAAATGAAATCCCACATACACAAACATGCTGATTTTCTTCTCTTCTTAAATAACCTCCCCGCCAGAAAAAGGTCTGAATTAATTCCTTTACTGAAGAGGACCCATCTTGATTGCTTATCGGAGATCTTTTCCAACTTTTTAAAGGAAAATCTGACTCGAGATAGTAAATCAGTAGAAAAGGTGAAGAAATATAGGAATGAAATAAGGACAGTAGCCCGGAAAAAGACACCGCTTAAAGAGAAAAGAAAAATTTTATCATCACAGAGAGGGGGTGCTATACTTTCAGTACTTCTGCCTTTAGCAGCGAGTCTAATTGGGGGTTTGCTAGGAAGATGAAAGAGTATTGCCTAATACCGAGGAAGACGGCGGAAGGATTTAGTCTCCACCAAGACAGTGGGGAAAGTAGAGTTCAAAACTCTAAACAAAATGTAGAGGAGAATGGAAAGGGAGATAAGCAGCAAGGGGGGGGAGGAGGAGATAATAGTGATTTACTACGTAATCTATTGCAAATGATACAAGCGATGAAGTCCAAGTTTGAAAGTAAGCCAAAGAAAAGAAGACGTAAAGGGGTAGGGGAAAAACTAAAACGTGAGGCCGATCCTCTCCCCCTCCCTAAACAGGTAGTGTACAGCAATCCCCCTCTCGACCATCTGATAGATATGCAACTAACACCCACCAACAGAAGGCACTCCCTTGCTTTTCTCAAGTTTTTTGAAGGACGGAATGACTTCCAGTGGGATGATAGGGGAAATTTGAGAAAACCCATCGATCGTTTAAATGTAATGGTAGTGTTAAAGAAATTGATTCAACAAGCGGGGGCTATAGAGGAAGAGGACCTGCCTTTTTATAAAATCCTGTTGGATACAGCGGGAATTCCTTATTCATATATAAAGAATGCAAAAGCTCGGCTGCAAATTTATGGAAGTAAGGTGAAAATTGGGAAAGGTAGTCGAAAACGCGAGGAAACTAAAAGAAAAGAATTAAAAGACAAACTGCGTTGGGTTCCTTATTAGAAATTACAGTCTGGTGTAGATGGGTGTGTAACATGTTGCACCATCCGAAATACGTGTGCTAACATGTAGCACCACCCGTAATAGGAAACGGTAGGGGGATTGGGGTGTCTATGACTGCGGTGATGTGCGGAGATTGACGCCACAACTTTTCAGTCTACATCAGGACCTCCTCAGAATGCAGTACTCCCCTCTCAAACTCTCCATCACATCCTTTACGGACAGGGTCCTAAAGAGGGGCGATGTCTGCTTGGTAGTGGGTGGGAATTCTATAGCCGTTGAGTCATACGGCCTAGCTGGAGAGACGTATAAAGCCTACCCATACGGTGATATTGTGAGTAGTAGAAGACGTCTTTTAAATTTGTCCCGCTGCATTCGTGACGATCGACATCCCGTCGGAAGTGCCATCCTGAGGAAACCCTCGAGTTTCCCCACGGCGAGCGTACCATACGTAGCCACCCTAATTACCCAGTTCAACTATGGGTATTCATACGACAACGATAGTGATGGGAAGCTTCGATCGTATGTGGAAACTTCAAAAGATACTCATTTTGCCGTAAATCTACAAAATGATACTACCGAGGCCCGCATTTTCAACTTTAAGAGGTGTCTAAACGAACTGGAAGTATGTGCCATGGAAAAAAAAAATGATAGTATAAAAATTTTTGCTGTACCTATTGGAATTGGGAGGTCTGGTCGTGCTGATTCAATATGGATGCAGTACTATTTGCCCGAGTTGGAGAATTCAGCGAGGAGGATGGCTGGAAGTGGTAAACAGCTTATTTTATTAGCCACTGAAAAATGCACGTTACCCACAGAATTGGGAAACCTGGAAAGGTTTTCACTCGCGGCGCCGAAGGATTTACCCGCTATTGTCCCTATTTGATTATTTTCAATGTTATTTTTGTATTTCACTGAAAAAAAGTTATAGGGTGTATTATTTTTCGCTTTTAAGTTTGACTAGATATACTCTCCATTCTGTGACTAAGGTGATTTTCCTTTTCTCGTATTCTTCTTTAAAAAATAGTAATAAAGTAGACCATTTTGTTTTATGTTTTGGGTGATGTAATTCTCATCTGCGAATGAGAATAATCCAGTAGGTGCATTTGAACTTTTAAGTTTGGCGTAATGTACTCATTCTGCGAATGTGTGGATTTCATTTTTCTTATATTTTGTTTCTCTCTCTTTAAAAAGAAAAAAAATATCCTGTATTTTATGTTATGTAATCCCTTTCAGCGTCAGGGAGTAATTATGTAAGTGTCTTTGAACTCTTAAGTTTGGCGTAATGTACCCTTTTCTGTGAATGAGGTGATTTTTTCATTTCAGATATTTTACCTGTCAAAAAATAGTTATAAACTGTGTCATGCTGTACTTTTATCTTTGGGTTATGTCATCCCCATTCGGGGATAATTATGTAATAGTGACTTCATTAATAAAAAGTCGTACTGTCTTTTGGTTTAAATATACCCAACACAAGTAGAATACTTTCAGTCATTTCTTAGCCACAATGGGTGGCGAAAGCCATATCGTAACACTGACCTCTCTGGGTAATAGGGATATCTTCCCTGAAAATAATGCAGGTAACTTTACAAATAAGCTTCAGAATAGTATAAATTTAGATCATAATTTGGAGCATGAAGTAGCACTCATCAATATTCATTACCCAAATGAAATATACGGCCTCGTCAGTGGTGAAGTTGATTCCGGAATAGAAATAATTATTACAAAGGTACGGATATCCATAGGGGGTGAGCCTACTATTACGTCACGTACAGAGGAAACCTACAAGCCTAGATTAAGCATTCTATCCACTGATGCTGGCTATATGGTATCCAGTATAAATGAAGACATAACATACGCTTTGAAGAACGTCCTACCGATCGAATTTTATAAGGAAAATATACCCGCGACAGGTCTATTAGAATATGACTATCAAAGAGAGAGAGTTCTACTCAAGTTCACAAAGAGACAGGAAACAAGAGAGGGAATTTATCGAAAAGGTCCCATTCAGGCCGTAAAATTAAAATTTGGAAAAAGAATTGGAGCTACTTTGGGTTTTAATACAGACAAACCATATCAAATTTTTGAAACCACCGCAGGGGAACCCATGATTAAGACGCATAATCTGCTGGCACCTTTCCCTCCCTCCCCAACATCCGGGGTAGATTTTGTTCTTGTTTATTCAGATATTGTTGAAAGATCTTATTTCGGGGGCAAGAAAGTTAATATATTAGACAGCTTTAGTATGTGGGGTAGTAAAACGAGGGGGTATCATAATTACGTGTATTACCCCTTAGGGACAAAGGAATTGGATGCAATATCAATCCGCTTGACTGATCAAGAAGGACGAGCAATACACTTTCGTGAGGATAGTAGCACTATATGCATTCTTCATATTAGACCGAAACAGAAAACAATATAAAAGCAAGTACCCAAGCACTTGGGTTTATTCTGGAGCGGGGCATCATGAGGGTTACGTTTATCCCTCCCTCTCCCGAGGAGTTCAGTATCATATTTACTAGTGATCCCATAAAACTTCAACGAGGAGGGTCTCTAGGGGATATTGAGATATTTAGAGCCCCCAGGCGTTCGCAACAGGGTGGTGGAATTTTTAGCCTATTAGCTGGGCTGGCTAAAAGAGTCGCACCCTTTGTAGCAAAAGCCGTCTTACCATCGGCCCTAGAATTTGGTCAAAATGTTATAGGTGATTTACAGCAGGGAACAAAAGATTTCAGGTCTAGTCTTAAACAAAGGGGGGTAGAAGCGCTAAAATCGACTGGGAGACGCATCGTTACTGGCCGGGGAAAGAAAAGGAAAAAAGTTAAAAGAAATGGCAAGAGAAGAGTAAATAAAAAGAAAATCCATCGTAGGAATTTAGGATATAAAGACGTGTTTAGCGCGATGTAATTTAGTTCCAGTAAATAAGTGCGTGAGCAAAGACATTAACAATGGCGTCTGCTGCTCCGAGAATTGCTGGTCATGTGGGGAATGAATTACCAACATCCCATTTTACCGCTGGCGTCGTAGACAGTTTTCCGAGACCCAACCGGATGAGGATAGTAGAGTCATCAGTCACTGATCGACAGACGTCTTTTATTCTCCCTACTAATCTTACCTCGGGAGGAGCTATCACTGATCGCTATCTCGAATTTCGTATCAATGGCACAGAAGGAACTCTAATTGATTTAGCGAGTCTAGCTATAGAACTTCATTTAAAAGTCACGGCCCCAGATGGAAGTGCGTTAGGTGATGCTACAGACGTTATCTTCGTCAATGCTTTGGCGAATACAATCTTTAAGTCAACCCAGGTTTATATCGGTGAAAGACTTGTAGAATCAAATCCCCATTTCAATTACTGGTCTTTTATAAAGTTATTAACTACTGCTAAATCCCACACTGTGAAAACAATTGGGCGTCTTGGTTATCTTTTCCAGGATTACAAGGGGACTTCCATTTCAAATGTACTTCCGCCTGATTATTTTACAAAATTGAACAAAATGGAAAAGGAGTGGGTGACTAAGGGAAAAAGAGAAGGACTTCATATCATTCACCCGCTTATGCTCGATGTTGCCTCAGTAGATGAATATTTGATGGATAATATCGACGTTCGTATCAAGTTGGAATTAGCTCCGAATGCGTGGTTCATTAATTCCACTGCAACTATCGACGAATTTAAATTTAATCTCCAAGAAGCTAGACTACACGTTGATAAAGTCATCCCGAGACCACCGGCTTTACTCGCACTCCATCAAGCACTTTCGAATCCTAATAGTTCCGTGGAAACTGTCTTTAATAAAACACTTTACAGGACGTACGCATTGGCTCCTAATCAGACTCAGGCAACGTTGGATTTACCTTTCAATAAGGTCATACCTGAAAAATTATACCTGCCCATTGTTAATATGGAGAGCTTTAATGGAGTATTGAATAGAAACCCTATTTATTTCGGACATAATAATTTAAGTCATATAGGAGTAACGCTAAATGGTTCCACTTTATACGACATAAGGTCACAATTCCCAGAAAATTATTCCCATCTTTACTACGAGACATTAAAATCTTTAGGGTTAACTTATGACCACCTAATTCATTTTGATTGTTACGATCGTGGACGGACTGTAATTGCTTTCAAATTCAAACCCGAAATTGCATTAATGGATACTCTGGAGGTAGAGAAAAATGGGGACTTGCGGATTAATTTAACGTTTGATCAGCAGATTAACGAAAATAGGCTTATTTTATTGTTTGGAGAAACCCAGGGAGTTATAACTATTGATCAAAACCGGAATGTATATTGCGACGTCAGGGCGTAAGACATGAAAGTTTTCCTACGGATTCTTTCAGCATAAATACACAGCCTGTAATAAATGAACACCCATTAATGAATGGTTTCCTAAAAGAAGGTAAAAATATCCGCTGTTTTCATGAAGGATAATTTTACAGGGAGTTTTTCCTAATAATAGCAAAACGTTGTTACAGGTATTTTAGAATAAGTGTGTGTGTGTGTTTAAGAGGGTAGGGGGGTGTTGGGAGTCCACTGCCCCGCTTTCCATATCGTTATTTGGTGAAAATATATTAACGGGGAGGGGTAAAATGACCAAGTAGTCGTACCCCGGAAGTGGTATGGGTGAGGTGTAAGATGAATACCAGAGATATAGAATTTGCTTTGAGGAATAAACTCGGGAATGAAGCACACTTTTATGGATGCGTATCCAGTGACCATTTGGCTGGGTTCGAGATACCCTTGACGAGACCTAAGTCAATTATACTTATTGCAAATACACTTGCTTCTCACCAACATCGTAAAGTGGGTCACTGGGTTGTTTCTATTATCCAGAAGTCCCCATTTCAAAACATCATCTTTTACGACCCTTTAGGTATGAGGCCTGAAGAACATTCGACGTATTTCACCGAATTTTTACGAAGACATTCCACCATGAAGTGCTTTGCCAATGTTATGCGAGTGCAAAATTACAATTCGTCTCTGTGCGCGTTTCATTGCTTATATTTCACCCACAGTGTAACTTTAAACGGGGTGTGTGGAGCCATTAGGAAACTGAGGGAACATTTATCACCATCCAATTTAAAGGAAAATGATGTCACTGTATTACTTTATTATCTTTTACATCTTAACAGTCGTCCATGTATGTATATCTGGCGTCACACCAAGCCAGAATTATCAATGGAGATTTGTGAGTTGCTAAAACGACGTAAATAAAGCCGATCCGCTTTAGTTATCTATTTTCAAAATATCCTGTATGGTTATTTTACTGAAATGTTTCCTAATAATAAACTTATATTAAGTAGTATGTGTTTCTTTTATTATCCTCCCACGTATTTTGGTGTGTGTGTATGAACTCATCTTAGACCCTATCCCAAAATATTTTGCGTTTGTTTTATTATTATTATTATTATTATTATTATTATTATTATTAATAAACAAATATTAAGTACTATGTGTTTTATTACACCTTCTCTGTAGAGAGAGAGAGAGCTTTGCCTAAGTTTAAGATTACACGTCTGGGGCAAGTTGGAACAGGTGCTTAGCCCCATCACGGCTTAGGCCTTTGACTCGGGTGTAGAGACTGTCTGGGCATGTTTTATCATTACAAATAATTAATCCTTACAAATAGCCCAGGTGGGACAGCGTAATGGATGGTAAGATGACTCAGTATTACTGTGGACAAAACCCCCAAGGAAAATACTCGTCCCTTTAAAAAAGGGGTGAGAGTAACAATATCCCTCAAATGAAATTCGGGGGAATCAGTTTCCCCGACCCCGATGAGTATGATTTCCAAATATTGTAGGGGTGTGTGGCGCCATTAGGAAACTGATGGAACATTTATCGCCATCCAATTTAAAGGAAAATGATGGCCAGAATTATCAATGGAGATTTGTGAGTTGTATCAATGGAGATTTGTGAGTTGCTAAAACGACGTAGATAAAGCCGATCCGCTTTAGTTATCTAGGGCACAGCGTAATGGGTGGTAAGATGACTCAGTATTACTGTAGACGAGCTCTCACTACGTTAACGGTAAGGCTTGGGACTGGTACTTAGGCCTACCTACGGGTGGAGAACGAAAGTTGAAGGGATGAACCTTTGACTCGGTGTAGAGGATGCCCCGCGTTTTACCCTATCATCGCAAATTATTAGGGATTGCGCGCCAGGTGCAGGGTGTGACAAGTGTAGGCCTATCAACAGGTAGCGAACGGGGGCCGCGGGTTAGCCCTTTGACTAGGGTGTAGAGACTGTCTGGGCATGTTTTACCCTATCATTACAAATAATTAATCAATACAAATAGCCCAGGTTGGAACGCAGCTTCAGGGGGTAAGATGACTCGGTATTACTGTAGACGCGCTCTCACTACGTTAATGACGAAAGTTAAACCCGTTTTTTTTAAAAACACCGTAAACCCGTTTTTAAACACCAACAATGTTTTGTAAACAAAAACCCTTAAATAGTGCCAAACTATCTTTAATACCACTATACTACGATTTCACCCTCAATATTTGTAAACAAATTCCCTTTAATAGTAGCCCACTATGAATACGTTCTCAAGGTTTTCTAAACAGTGCCACAGTTCCTGGTACGTATAAACACGTACGTACGTACGTCATTACGAAGAGTTGCTTGATAATAACAAATGGTTACGTCCTCAATGTTTTGTAAACAAATTCCCTTTAATAGTGACACACTACCGTACGGTCTTCAACTCAATGTTTGTAAACAAAAAACTTAAAATAATACTCTACTTCCGTAAACAATTTCCCTTTAATAGTTCCCGTACGTATGCCATTACGAACCCTACGACCTTCAACTCTATGTTTGTAAACAAAAATAATACTCCACTTCCATCAACACCGACCTACTGTCGAAACGAACGTCCTTCAAAGCAATGTTTGTAAACAAAACTCTTTAAAAATACTACACTTCCGTCAACAGTAAGCCTCTGTGACCTTGGGTGAGTTTGTACGGCCATACCATCTTTTCCGGGTGAGGGCCACGAACGTCCTTCAAAGCAATGTTTGTAAACAAAACTCTTTAAAAATACTACACTTCCGTCAATAGTAAGCCTCTGTGACCTTGGGTGAGTTTGTACGGCCATACCATCTTTTCCGGGTGAGGGCCACGAACGTCCTTCAAAGCAATGTTTGTAAACAAAACTCTTTAAAAATACTACACTTCCGTCAACAGTAAGCCTCTGTGACCTTGGGTGAGTCTGTACGGCCATACCCTCTGTGACCTTGGGTGAGTCTGTACGGCCATACCCTCTGTGACCTTGGGTGAGCGTCTGTGGCCACCCCTTTCTGGGGGGTGATCGTGTGTGGCCAAAATAGTACTACTCATATGGTCAGCATCTCTAGCTGGATACCTAATTTTCAGCACTGTCCAATATCCATGACCTTTTGAGTACTGGTGGTATCACAAATGACCGGACTTGCATACCAACTAATTTCTTCCCTATTATAATTATTTATATTTACCCTACCCCAAGCTTCATAAAAACTTGCATCAAATCTATTGCTCTATGTAATTTCTGATAATGCTATGCAAAGCAGTTTTCCAGTCTGCTACCCTGACTTTTATAACTCTTCAGGGTTTCATAAAGAGTTCTAAATGGATGACTTGCCTTCAGCAGAGAATTTCCACTGGATGTTATTTCATGCAACATGACCACAGACTACCACCTTGCAGTAACTACCGACACATTATAAATTTTAACAGCCATAATCCTATTAAAGGAAAAAGTTTGTATGTGTGTAAGAATTTTTTTTAGAAATTCAACTCTATTCTAATTCATTCGCAATTAAATCTCAGCTCAATTCGTTAGTAATCAATACTACATTTCTTCTAAAAATAACAATTAAGACCTTCAGCTCCCTTCATCGGGTAAAATCAAGATTCGGTCCTAAATTGTCAGGGCAGTACAAAAAGAAGACAATCCTACTGTAATCTACTACTAACTAGTAAATTCTGCCTTAAATAACCAATTAAAATCAAATCATCATTTATAATAAATCTTATAATTCAATTCATAAATTTAACTGTGCTTATATGATCTATTGAATATCTAAATATCATATTGATCTAAAAAAAGAATACCAAATTATGACTGACAAAGTCATTATGATTTCAATCTACTAACAAGACAATTTCTTGTACCATTCAAATCTAGCAAAATATGCTTTTTCAGTCATACCTTTAAAATTCCTGTTACTGAAGCTAACTCATATTCATAGATTCTATGCTCCTAGTGAAGCAGACATATAAGCCTTCTATTTTCAGCCTTCCATAGTTCATTGCTCAAGATGCCCCTGAAATAAATAAAAATGTGATTTTTCTTTAAATTTTCAACCATATCATATGATTAAATAATGTAAATGAACATGACAATCTTGCTTTTATACTTACCTAGGACCTTTAAAAAAAGAATTATTACCTATTGACTGGTAGACCTATTAATGGATTGATTATCATAAGTTTACGGTTTCAAAAATATCTCAATTTACCTATCAACAGTTTTTTTCAATGAATAATAATAATTAACAATCATGAACATCCTGTGCATAGTAGCCAAATACATGAAGTTTCAATTATTTTGATACAAAAAGTTTACTGCTGTGTCTACCACCTATGATCCCCATCATTATAAGTAGCACACAGTTGTAGAGAGATTCCTCACTGAAGCTGAATGAGAAGAAGTCTCATCCATGAAGCACAGAAATTTTACAGACAGGGGACCCTAAAGCACAGCCGAGAGAAAAAACAGTCAAGTCGTGTCCCTCTAGGAATCTACCTAAGAGCTAGCAAATCAGGATACCAATGAAATTAAGACCCCCATTCAGTAACCCTAGGAGTCTAGTGGGGATCAAAACGGTAGATGGAGATATTCCACCTTCACCTGTATGGCGTGGGTGCTCAGTATATCAGTAGCATCGAACATACTGGGTGCATGCACTGGTTGATCAAATATAGATGATTCTATGGGAGGTATTTCTTACACGTACCAGGCCTATGGTGATGGGTCAGTGTGGGACTGCTCAACAGAAACCTGTGTAACTGACATAGTCACCAAAGCAGGATCTTCCTCTGCTTGATGAGCCTCAAGAGCACTCATGGTTGGGTGAGCTCCATTACTCCCTCCTGACAGAGGTGAGCAGCTCTCTAAATGCAAGGAGATTCCCACTGTCACAGCTGGAATGGGGAGCGTAGGTGTAACTACTTTCTTTCATCTGATCAATGGTTCTAGTGCTCTGTCATTGGTGAGAAAGCACAACTACATCCCATGAAAGACAGTGGCCTTCATACTGGGCTCCCGATATGGTTGACCGGATTCAATGGTACCAGTTAGCTACGAGTTCAGATACTCCCTCCAGGAGAGGGAAAATGGCTTTTCTAGGGCCACAATGTTCCTCTCATGCCACAGAAAATGCAGTAAAGGTTGCTGGATAAGCTCACTTTTATCTGATCTACATTGCAACCTGGGCAAGAGCTGTAGCTGTTGTCCATGGCTCACCCTCCCCTTGACAGAACCTGGGAGTACTGGCCAGTTGGTAAAGATCTGCCACTCACTCATGGAAATAAAAGCACTCATAGAAATCCCAAGAAATTTCTAGCAAGATGCCTTCTCTGTACCTTATACTACTACTTCCTCTTCTTCTGAGAAGTGTTTAAAGAGAATAGGAGAAGGAAGGAGGTATTGGCATTTTAAAAAAGAGAACAGGAGGAAGGAGGCACTGACGGCGGAGAAAATATAGAATATTCTTGCCTTTTCTTCCCTTGCCAGCCTTTTTTCCTGTTGACATGTGTGATTCAGTGGTTCCTGAATGATAAAAAATGTGTTACATTCCTAAGTTTGCTGATACGACAACTAAAGAAGATCTCTGTTGTTCAGCATTCCAAGTCCAAGGTACTCTGTCCTTTAATTGCACAAGAGATCAATTCCAAGTGAATGCTGTCTGGAAAAGTACCAGCTCAGCCGAGGGTTAAGGATTTATCCTCCATTCTCATGATGACTTCTTGAAAGACCAATGGGAGAAGATTAGAAATTCTCTGCAAGATACATGCTAGTCATCAGGGTATCGTCAAGTGTTGTCAGATTGCTTAAGCAGCAGTGTGGTGACCTACAATAACTTGGACAAACTTGTGTAGATTGTGTTCATTTTGTGATGACCACAAACCATCTAATCCAAATTCACCACTTACCCCAACCGAGTTGTCCAACCGAGCATGGAAAAAGGTCAGGGCAAACTTGTTTGAGTAAAATAAGAAATGTTGCATCGCTGTGATTGACTTCTACTTGCATTAGGTTGAGATGCAATATCTGCCCAACATCACAAGAAAGATTGAGTTATAAGCTTAAATCAGAGTTAGCCCAATTTGGCATACCAGTGAAGGTGCGTAGTGATGGAAGTTACCAATGTTTCCTGTGAATTAACTCTGATCGATCAGCATCAAATACAGTTTCAATCACGAAGTGAGCAGCACTATGCCAGTCAAAGCAATGGCAAAGAAGCTATAAAAATTGATAAAAAAAAAGGTGTTTTCGACAGGGACAACCAGTTTGATGTATTACTGGTTTTCACCACATTCCGTTACATCAATAAACCCTGCACAGTTAATGGTAAAAAAATTGGGACATAATTGCCAGATAAACTGAAACCAACGAGGCTAAATGACTCTATTGTGCAATATAGATACAAGTTACATAATCACATCACAAGACTGCTCAGCAGTACAACAAATATCATCACATCATTCAATAATGGTGATATTATGCCTCCGAAGTCAGCAAAAAATCTGGAAGAATTCTACACTGATAAATCACAGTGGTATTCCACAACCGTACATACTACAGAAAGAATCTCATAAAATAATACTCAGCATCATGAAGCAAATTACACCTAAAAAACTTTTAGTGTAAACTTATATGCAAACAATAACCCAGACATTTTAGCGAGTGATCCGACTCCTAACCAGAACATTATACAACAGTCAGTTGCCAAATCTGTTATAAGACACCTGTAAAGATCCAACTTTCCTAACCGGATATCTGTCCCCAATCCAGTTGTGCAAATGACGGGAAGTGGAAGTTTAACCAAAAAAAAAAAAAAAAAAAAAAAAAAAAAATCCAATGGTGAATTTTAATTATTTGCTCAAGTATATCTGAGGTTCAATTCTAGCTATACTATCAAAGAGATTAATCTATTGGTGTAAAAATAACTAAAATCTTCATTAAAATAGCTATGGAAAAAAAATGATATTTTGATTATTAAATAAATTTTTGAATATACTTACCCGGTGAATATATAATAGCTGACGTCTCGGACGGCTCGACAGAAACCCAAAAACTCGCGAGCGATCGCCGTGAAGGTTGCGGGTGTGCCCACCAGCGCCGACTATCGGCCAGATACCGCATATACTTGTAAACAGCTCCAGTTCTTCTCAGTCCCCTAGGTCTCTATCGGGGAGGAAGGGAGGGCCTTTAATTTATATATTCACCGGGTAAGTGTATTCAAAAATTTATTTTATAATCAAAATATCATTTTTAAATATTAAACTTAGCCGGTGAATATATAATAGCTGATTCACACCCATGGTGGTGGGTAGAGACCAGTATTAATACAATAAAGGCGTATATGCTTAGAGTTTTTGACAGTTATATCATAACAAAACCCAAATAAATATAGGTACCTGGTAAGGAAGCTGACTCTGACGATTACTCTGCCTTGTTAGTCCGCTTTCCTCACGAAGCCCAGACATCCTCTCAGGATGCTGAAAGACTCCCAGGAGCTGTTATATCCAGGGCGACAACCCATACAACAGGACCTCATCAAAACCCTTAATCTGGGCGCTCTCAAGAAATGACATTTGACCACCCGCCAAATCAAAAAGGATGCGAAAGGCTTCTTAGCCTTCCGTACAACCCAAAACAAGATTAAAAACATTTCAAGAGAAGATTAAAAGGATATTGGAATTAAGGGAATGTAGTGGTAGAACCCTTACCCACTACTGCACTCGCTGCAACGAATGGACCCAGTGTGTAGCAGTCCTCATAAAGAGTCTGGACGTCTTTTAAGTAAAATGAAGCGAACACCGACTTGCTCCTCCAAAAGGTCGCGTCCATAATACTTCGTAGAGATCTGTTTTGCTTAAAGGCCACGGAAGTTGCTATAGCTCTTACTTCGTGCGTCTTGACCTTAAGCAAGCAACGATCTTTTTCACTCAAGTGAGAATGAGCCTCTCGGATTAAAAATCTAATAAAATACGATAAAGCATTTTTAGACATAGGCAATGAGGGCTTCCTAACTGAGCACCATAAGGCCTCAGATCCACCTCGTAAGGATCTGGTACGAGCTAAATAAAACTTAAGAGCTCTAACTGGGCACAGTACTCTTTCAAGCTCGTTGCCTACGATCTCTGATAGGCAAGGTATATCAAAAGATTTAGGCCAAGGACGAGAAGGCAGTTCATTTTTGGCCAAGAAACCAAGCTGAAGCGAACATGTGGCTTTATCTGTAGAAAAGCCGATGTTTTTACTAAAGGCATGGATCTCACTGACCCTTTTAGCCGAAGCCAAGCACACCAAAAAAAGCGTCTTGAGGGTGAGATCCTTCAGGGAGGCTGAATGTAATGGCTCAAACCTGTCGGACATTAGGAACCTTAGGACCACGTCTAAGTTCCACCCAGGAGTTGCCATACGACGCTCCTTAGAGGTCTCGAAGGACTTAAGGAGATCTTGGAGATCTTTATTATTGGACAGATCTAAGCCTCTATGTCTGAACACAGAAGCCAACATGCTCCTGTAGCCCTTAATAGTGGGAGCAGAGAGGGAGCGAACATTTCTCAGATGCAGGAGAAAGTCTGCAATTTGGGCTACAGAGGTACTGGAAGAGGAAATGGATGATGACTTGCACCAGTCTCTAAAGACTTCCCACTTCGACTGGTAGACCTTGATGGTAGATGCTCTCCTAGCTCTCGCAATCGCTCTGGCAGCCTCCTTCGAAAATCCTCGAGCTCTTGAGTGTCTTTCGATAGTCTGAAGGCAGTCAGACGAAGCGCGGGGAGGCTTTGATGAAGACTCCTTACGAGGGGCTGTCGTAAGAGATCCATCCTTAAAGGATCTGGGACTGGAGAGCAATAGGTCGGGAGCCTTTTGGTCAACGAGGTGGCAAAGAGGTCTATGGTGGGTTGGCCCCAAGTCATCCAAAGACTCTTGCACACGTCCTTGTGGAGGGTCCATTCTGTGGAGATCACCTGACCTCTCCGACTGAGACAGTCCGCCAAGACGTTCAAGTCCCCCTGGATGAATCTTGTCAACAGTGAGATGCCTCGATCTCTTGACCAGATGAGGAGGTCCCTTGCGATGACGAACAGTGTGTGGGAGTGAGTGCCTCCTTGCTTGGAGATGTACGCCAAGGCTGTGGTGTTGTCCGAATTGACTTCTACCACTTTGTTTCGTAGAAGACTCTCGAAACTCGTCAAGGCCAAGTGAACAGCCAACAGTTCCTTGCAGTTGATGTGCAGGCTCCTCTGATCCGACGTCCAAAGACCCGAACATTCCCGACCGTCCAGAGTCGCTCCCCAACCCAAATCCGACGCGTCTGAGAACAACACGTGGTTTGGGTTTTTGACCGCCAGGGACAGACCCTCTCGCAGACTTATGTTGCTGTCCCACCAGCTCAGGCACGTTTTTACTGGCTCGGAGATCGGGATTGACACAGCTTCCAAAGTCTTGCCCTTGTTCCAATGGGAGTCTAGATGGAACTGGAGAGGGCGAAGGTGAAGTCTCCCTAGTGAGATAAATTGTTCCAGGGATGACAGAGTCCCTAGGAGGCTCATCCAACTTCTCACTGAGCAACGGTCTTTTTTCAGCATGAGGCGGACTTTGAGCAGGGCTTGCTCTATCCTGGTGGCAGACGGAAAAGCCCGAAAAACTAGACTGCGAATCTCCATCCCCAAATAGAGAATCGTCTGGGAGGGATTCAGTTGAGACTTTTCTAAGTTCACCAACAGTCCCAACTCCTTTGCAAGAGCTAACGTCCATTGAAGGTCCTGCAGACAGCGATGACGGGACGACGCTCTGAGAAGCCAGTCGTCCAGGTACAGGGAGGCTCGAATTCCCAATAAATGAAGGAATTTTGCCACATTCCTCATGAGCCTCATAAACACGAGAGGAGCAGGGCTGAGGCCGAAGCACAGTGCTCGGAACTGGTACACCACATTCCTGTAAACAAACCTCAGATACGGTTGAGAATCCGGGTGTTTAGGAATGTGGAAGTACGCATCCTGCAGGTCGAGAGAGACCATCCAGTCTCCCTCTCTGACCGCTGCTAGGACGGACTTCGTGGTCTCCATCGTAAATTTTGTTTTTACAACAAAAACGTTGAGCGCACTGACGTCCAGCACTGACCTCCAACCTCCCGTATGCTTTGGGACTAGGAAGAGACGGTTGTAAAATCCCGGTGATTGAAGGTCCGAGACTTTCACCACCGCTCCCTTCTCTAGCAACTGAGAAACCTGCTGATGTAGAGCTTGTCTCCTTGACTCCTCTCGATACCTGGGAGAGAGGTCTAAAGGAACTGTTACTAGAGGAGGTCTGCGTACAAAAGGTATTTTGTACCCCTCCTTGAGCAACAACACAGACTCTCGGTCTGCACCCCTCTTCTCCCAGGCCTGCCAGAAGTTGTTCAGTCTGGCCCCTACCGCTGTCTGAGGACATAGGGCAGTCAGACTCTGCCACGGGAGGACTTGGATCCTCTCCTCTTGCCTCTCTTACTGTCGGCACGAGCGCCTCCCCTACTGGGGGCTCTGCCACGAAAGGGCGGGATAAACCTCGTCGCTGGGGTATCGATCTTGGGTCTTACGACATAAGACGAAGGAGCACCCTTACGAGCAGACGTAGCCATCAGGTCGTGGGTATCCTTCTGCACCAGCGAAGCCGCAATATCCTTGATCAACTGCTGAGGAAACAAGGCAGATGACAACGGGGCAAAGAGGAGCTCCGACCTTTGACAGGGAGTTACTCCTGCCGAAAGGAACGAGCAAAGAGTCTCCCTCTTCTTCAGGACTCCAGCCGTAAAGGTAGCGGCGAGCTCATTGGAGCCATCACGGATGGCTTTGTCCATGCAGGACATAATAAGCACGGAAACATCCTGGTCGGCCGACGAGATCTTCCTGCTTAAGGCTCCTAGCGACCAATCTAAGAAGTTAAAAACTTCGAAGGCCCTGTAAACCTCTTTAAGGAGATGGTCAAGGTCCGAGGAGGACCAATAAACTTTAGAGCGTCTCATGGCCAGGCGACGGGGAGAGTCTACTAGGCTTGAGAAGTCTCCCTGGGCAGAGACAGGAACTCCCAAGCCGAGAACTTCTCCCGTGTCATACCAGACGCTCGCTCTAGAAGCCAGTTTAAAAGGAGGGAAAGCAAAGGCAGTCTTCCCCAAACTCCTCCTGGTGATCAACCAGTCGCCTAGCAAACGTAAAGCCCTCTTAGAAGAGCGAGAGAGCACTAGCTTAGTAAACGAAGGCTTCGAAGCAGCTAGGCCTAGCGCAAACTCTGACGGAGGCGAACGAGGAGCAGAAGGTACAAAATGGTCTGGAAAAAGATCCTTAAAAATCAACATGATTTTCTTAAAGTCCATAGAGGGCTGAGCAGCTTTAGGCTCTTCTCCGTCTGACAAACTGCCCAAAGGAATATCAGTAGGCGGAGGATCAGCAACTTCCTCATCTGAAGGAACCTCGTCCGACAATTGTCGAGTCTCATGAAAAGGAGAGACCTGCCGCGGCGGCAATGCTTGACAGGCAAAGTCCACAAGCAAAGGAGCAGCAGTAGCAGTCGAGGAAGCGACGTCATGCCGCTGCTGAAAGGACTGAAAACCTTGTGACTGACCAACAACAACAACAGGAGTTGATGGACGCTCGACGTCACGTCGGAACTGCATTGACTGCCTAGACTGAGCAGTCAAAACAACCTTTGACTGCGGTGCTTGATGCTCAACGTCAAGTCGAGGCAACTGAGCTGGTTGGCGAACGTCCTGAACGTCAACACGAGACTGCGGCAGCGGCTGAACGTCAACACGAGGCTGCGGCAGCGGCTGAAAGTCAACACGGGACTGCAGCGAGTGAGGATCCATGTCACGTGACTGACGTGACAAACTACCGACATCACGTTTCAAAGTGCTAACGTCAAAAGGACGAGTAAAAGCTCGTTTGGGCGGCTGACGGCCAGAGTCTCGATCAGCGTAACGGCGATGCAAAAGCGAAGGATCATCGTGAACCTGCTCAACGTTATACTCCTCCATAAGGGAGGCAAGCTTAGTCTGCATATCCTGCAGGACAACCCATTTAGGATCAACGGGAGTCGGGACGGGCCGAGACGACGGTAAAGTCTGTGTCGGCAAAACATTGCCTTTACCGAGACTCTCGGAGCCCGTGTTACGCTTACGTTTAATAGGCGAACAGTCTTCCGACGACTGCAAAGGGTCAGAGCTGTCCCAATGGCTACAGCCAGGACGCTGGACCTGTCCTGAAGGGACTGACTTCTGCTTCAAGGGTCTAGAAACCTTGCTCCAAGGTTTCTTTTGCGAAAAGCCTTCGGATGACGAGGAGAACACAGCCTCGCTCGTCTTATGGTAAGGGCGATCTTGACGAGAAACGCCCGATACCAAAGAGGGAACGTCTGTACGTTGGTTAAAGCCTCTCGTCCCCTTAAGTCCTACGACATTACTTCTCCCTGGTGCAGGGGAGCCTGAAAGAGGTCTCGGACTAGGGGAGCGACAAGCACGAACAGACGAACCCTCGGTCGCAACACTAAGAACACTTTGCGCACTTAACACTTTGTCACTACGATTTTCTGATTTGCCACTCTGACACTTTAATAACTTCACATCTGACATGAGTTGGTTACGGTCCGAAGCTAAGGATTCAACTTTCTCGCCTAAAGCTTGAATCGCAAGAAACATATCCCGCATGGACGGTTCATGAGTGCTAGTAGAGGGTTCAGGAACAACTACTACAGGGGAAGGATTAGGTTCAGGGGCATGGGAGGAGGAAAATTCCAATGACCTAGAGGAGCTTCTCCTCACCCTATCTCTCTCCAGCTTACGAGAATATTTATCAAATTCAAGCCAGTCGAATTCCGACAAGACCACGCACTCATCACACCGATCTCCTAATTGACAGGTTTTACCCCGGCAATTAGAACAAACGGTATGTGGGTCGAGAGAGGCCTTGGGAAGACGTTTGTTACAATCCCTAGCATTACATTTGCGAAATTTAGGTCCAGGGATAGGAGAAGGGTCAGCCATATTGAACAATCAGAGAAAAATCCAAAACAAATCCAAAGTCATCAACAATAAACACTAGCCAAAAAAGGGTTCAAGAGTTTTAATTGAAGAGAAAAACACCCGTCACAGCGAAAGCTCAAAACAACCAAAATAAAGTACTTCACCAAAAATGACGAAAACTCAAGGTCAACAGCGAGCGGAATCAACTTTTCGATAAGACCGACAGAGAAGAACTGGAGCTGTTTACAAGTATATGCGGTATCTGGCCGATAGTCGGCGCTGGTGGGCACACCCGCAACCTTCATGGCGATCGCTCGCGAGTTTTTGGGTTTCTGTCGAGCCGTCCGAGACGTCAGCTATTATATATTCACCGGCTAAGTTTAATATTTAAAACAGTATTTTGAATACTCTTTATTTGTAAAAGATAAGTTTTTAGGTTTAGTGTTGTCAAAATGACAAATTTGTAGATAATTTTTATTTTTCCTAACGATGCAAACCTTAGCTCTATTTACATGGGGTAATTACTTCGGCGCAGCCGATGACGAGCCATAAAGTTTTAACGAGGGTTTCCTACCCCACCGCTAGTTAGCCGGGGGGTAGGGAGGGGTAGCTAGCTACCCCTCCCCCCTCACACACACCGGTGATTAGCTCACTTTACTTAGAGGTAAGACTTATCTTGGGGGACAGGGCTGGCGGGCACATAACTGTAAATAGCTAAGGTTTGTATCGTTAGGAAAAATACAAATTATCTACGAATTTGTCATTTGTTCCGTAACTGAATGCAAACCATGCTATTTACATGGGGTGACTTAACCCTTAGGAAGGGAGGTAAGTCCCTTGCCATACTGGCTTTGGCTTACCCGGGGGCCCAGAACCCGAGTTCATAGAGCAACTCAAGGGTTGGGGCCCCTGCGCCTCGCAGGCAGCTGAGGGGCTGCTGCGGCCTACGTAAGTTGTGTGTGAAGGTGAGCAGTGACACGTCCTAGGAAGTTGACCTGGAGTTCTTTAGAAGGAAATCTAGGCTAGGACTTACCCAATACCACCTCGTCAGGGTATCGGGACATGACAGTATTACAACTTAATACTAGGAACACAAGGAAGCATGGCTTACCTGCAGAGGTTCGAGGTCAGCTGTGCAAAGGACCCAGGATGCTGTTTTTCTCCAAGGGAGGAGAGGATGAAGAAAAGAAAAGGGCCAGACAGATCTTTTCATTCACACAGACTAAAACTGGGTAACGATGCCCTCAACCTTCTGCTACTTGTCCAATTAGGAGCCTGAGGTTAGACCAGCTGTTGTGCAGCCACCACAGGGCCGATAGAAAACGTATCGAGCCTTCTGTGTGTCACGTCTTGCAGGTAGTGGGCCGTGAAGGTGGTCTGATGCTTCCACACCCCAGCTTGCAGGAACTGCGTCACTGAAAAGTTCTTCTTGAAGGCCAGGGACGTAGCCACGCCCCTGACATCATGCGCCCTAGGGCGCCGTGATGGAGGAGGGTCAGAACTCAAGGCCAGGTGGATCACCTTGCGGATCCAGGCCGAGATGGTATTCCTGGTGACCCTCCTCTTCGTTTCCCCGGTGCTAACAAACAAGGCTCACACCTGGGGCGGACTGCAGCTGTTCTTTTAAGATACAACCTCAGACTCCTGACTGGGCACAGTAGGAGATGGTCTGGGTTATCTGTTACAGAACGAAGACTCGAGACCTGGAAGGAGTCGAACCTAGGGTCCGGTACTCCCGGGTTCTGAGTCTTAGCAACAAACTCAGGGACAAAGCTGAACGTTACCTCCCCCCATCCCCTTGAATGGGCGACGTCGTAGGAGAGACCATGCAGTTCGCTGACTTGCTTGGCCAAGGCCAAAGCTAGCAGGAACACCGTCTTCCAGGTAAGGTGGCGATCAGAAGCCTGGCGTAATGGTTCGTAGGGAGGCCTCTTAAGAGACCTGAGGACTCGAACCACGTTCCAAGGAGGAGGTCTCACTTCCGACTGAGGGCAGGTAAGTTCGTAACTCCGTATGAGAAGAGACAGTTCCAGCGAGGAGGAAATGTCCATTCCTTTGAGCCTGAAGGCAAGACTTAAGGCTGAGCGATAGCCTTTCACTGCCGAGACTGAAAGGCCATTTCTTCCCGCAGATACACAAGGAACTCCGCTATTGCTGGTAAAGTGGCATCGAGGGGAGAGATACCCCTTCCACGACACCAACCACAGAAAACTCGCCACTTCGCCTGGTAGACTCCTGCGGATGACCTGCGCAAGTGGCCAGACATCCTTTCCGCAACTTGTTGCGAAAATCCTCTCTCTTTGAGGAGATGCTGGATAGTCTCCAGGCGTGAAGTCGAAGCGAAGCTACGGCTTTGTGGAAGATGTTGGAGTGTGGTTGTTTGAGTAGCTCGTGACGTGGAGGGAGCTCCCTCGGGATCTCCGTGAGGAGCTGCAGAAGGTCCGGAAACCACTCTGCATGATGCCATAGCGGAGCTATCAAGGTCATCGAGAGGTTGACCGATGTTCTGGTCTTATTGAGGACCCTCCTCATCAGACAGAACGGGGGAAAGGCGTACACATCGATGTTGTCCCACTGTTGTTGGAAGGCATCTTGCCAGAGGGCCTTGGGGTCCGGGACTGGGGAGCAGTACAGCGGAAGCTTGGTGTTCAACGCCGTAGCGAACAGGTCCACAGTCGGGGAACCCCACAAAGTCAGGACTTTGTTGGCTATCCAAGGATCCAAAGACCACTTGGTACTCACTATCTGCGTCGCTCTGCTCAGACTGACGGCGAGCACATTCCTCTTGCCTGGAATGAAGCGAGCCGCAAGTGATATCGAGTGGACTTCGGACCATCTCAGGATCTCTACTGCAAGATAGGATAGCTGTTCCAAAAAGGTCCCTCCCTGCTTGTTAATGTAAGCCACTACCGTGGTATTGTCACTCATCACCACTACGGAGTGGCCCGCCAGGACTTGGTGGAACTTTTGAAGAGCCAGGAATACGGCCTTCATCTCCAGCAGGTTTATGTGAAGGTACTTCTCTGATTCTGACCACAGGCCTGAGGCTCTGTGGTTCAGAACGTGGGCCCCCCACCCGTTGTTTGATGCATCCGAAAACAGCATCAAATCCGGGGTAGAGACGAGAAGATCCACTCCCTTTCGTAGGTTCTTGTCTGCCACCCACCACCTGAGGTCCGCTCGTTCCGCAGAACCCATGGGGATCAGGATGTCAGGGGAGTCGAGTCCTTGACTCCACCAAGACTTCAGTCGCCACTGAAGGGATCTCATCCTGAGGCGTCTGTTGGGGACGAGACAGGTCAGAGAGGAGAGGTGGCCGAGGAGACGAAGCCACAATTGGGCTGGGAGTTCTTCTCGATTGAGGAAAGGTTTCGCAACCTTCCTCAGCCTTGCTATCCTTTCATCTGATGGGAAGGCTTTGTGGAGATTGGTGTCTATGATCATGCCTAGATATACCAGTTTCTGAGAGGGCTGCAGAGAGGACTTCTCAAGCTTTACAACGATCCCCAGATCTTGGCAAACTTCGAGGAGCTTGTCTCGGTGGCGAAGAAGGGATGCCTCCGAGTCTGCCAGGATCAGCCAGTCATCCAGGTAACGAAGGAGACGGATGCCGATCCTGTGAGCCCATGAAGAGATGATGGTGAAGACTCTGGTGAACACCTGAGGCGCTGTGGAGACCGAAACACAGCACCTTGAACTTGTTGTCTAGGCAAAATTTCAGGTACTTCCTAGAAGATGGATGGATTGGGATCTGGAAGTACGCGTCCTTCAGATCCAGTGTGCACATGAAGTCTCGTGGTCTCACTGCAAGTCTGACCGTGTCTGCCGTCTCCATACTGAACGGAGTCTGCTTGACAAACCCGTTCAGTGTCGAGAGGTCGATGACTGGTCTCCAGCCTCCAGACGCCTTTCTCACAAGAAAGAGTCAACTGTAGAAGCCTGGGGACCCATCCCCGACCTCCTGGAGAGCGTCCTTCTCCAACATGGTCTGGACTTCGGCCCGAAGGGCCTGCTCTTTTGCCGATCCCATGGCAAAAGAGCTCAACGACACTGGATTCGCTGTCAGGGGAGGGAGAGATGCTGTGAACGGGACACGATACCCTAGAGAGATCACGGAGACCGTCCAGGCATCCGCCCCGAGTTGCTGCCACCTTGCTGTGCAACTCTGAAGGCATCCCCCCACTGGTGGACACGCAGGGGGATTGCCAACCTTAGCGCTTCCGACCTCGGCCGGTGCCTCTAGGGTTCTTGCCTCCCATGGAGGACTTCTTTCCCCTCCTGCCCTTGGCAGGAAAGGGCTTAGACACCTTGGGCTTCGCTGCTACGGTCATCTTCTTCGTGTCCTTGGCAAGACGGGGCTGCTGGACTGCTGGAGGCTTGTAGGGCCTTGATGTCAGGGCCCTATGGATGAGGGAATCCGGGTTGGATTTCCTCCACCTCTCGGCAGTGAGCTCCACGTCCTTAGGCTCGAACAAGCTCTTACCGAGAACGTTAGTGTGTCTGAGCCTGCTAGACTCGGCGCTGGGAACCTTATGGTGGAACCTCTCGGCAACAGCGTCATGGTGCTTGAGGATCGTGTTGGCCCACAAGCTCGAGACTTGGTGGGACAGAAACTCAATGGTCCGAGTGCCTGAGAGGAGAAAGGTTTCCAGCGCTTTCCTGGTGCTTTCCTTGGAGAGGTCCTCGGACCGCACCAGGATGCCCAGAGACCCCAGCCAGATGTCGAGCCATAAAGTGGCCTGCATGGCACACTTGATGACCTCCTGGCTCTGGATCTCAGTGGCTGAGAAGGACACATGCCGGTTGGAGTCTCTCTCAAGAGGGACTCCCCCTGTGAGTCCTTCCACGGAGTGATGCAAGGGAAGGCTCAGCGAAGACTCCTCGAGGATCTCAAAGTACCTTCTCTGATGGACTCGAGGAGGAGGGAGGAGCTTATTCCCGGGACTCGATCTGCTGGAGGAGGCAAGCTCCGTGAGCTGGCCCTCGATCTTGTCTCTGGCACTCTTCATCCCTTGGGACCAGGGCAATGCTGCGCTGGCCCTAGAGGGTTTCTAAGTGCCGTAGACGCGATCCAGGACCGTGTCCTTACCTTCATGAGGTAGGACCTCAGGGTCTGGAATCCCATTAAGGTTCCTCATGAGAGTCAGGACCTGCCAGAATGCGTGTTCTGACTCCTGGTGCTCGCCTCCTGTCGGACTTGCAGCGAAGTCTCCGGACCCCAGAGGCTCTTCCTGGGGGGAAACGTGGACATCCTCGACGGCTCTGGGCTGTTCCTGTCTGATCCTAGCTGACGATTTGGGAATCGTCTTAAGAGTCCTTAGGCTCCCTCCTGGATGGGATACAGGACTCTAGAAGCAAAGGAGGCAGGTCCTTCTCCACCTCGGGAAGAGGAGACCTCTTGGGAAGAGGAGGAACGTCCTCCATTGGAAGGTGCGCAGGCGAAGCCTTGCGCTTAGGGGCGAGAGGCGCAGTTTCGCGCTCAAGTCCCTGAGACCCCGAAGGGCCTGGAGATTGCGCAGTGGCAGTCTCAGGTGGCGCGTAAAGCGCGTCAGCAGCTTTAGATGTCGAAGGTCTGGGCGACAGCTCACCTTGTCTCGAAGGACGACCATCCTCCGAAGGGGATCGCGAACGATCCCCGGAGAGGTCAAGGTTGGTAGCAGGCAGGTCAGGAGAGCGCCGAGTCGTCTCCTCCGCAGAGGACTGTGGTGACGATGAGCCGAAGAGGCGCCTCCTAACCCCCTTAAAGGGGGAAGGAAGGCCTCTACGGCGAAGGGGAGGACGAGCTTTCCGCCTTATACGCCCACGAGGGGCCGTGGGATCAGCAGGCTGACCATCAATGGGCCTCCGAAGAGGCGTCTCTACCAGAGAACTCCCCCGAGAGGGAGTCTCAACGGAAGGAGAGACCGTGGGACTAAGCTCCTTCCTCGAAGTATGTTTGGAGGGGGAGACAGAGCCTTCTGCTATCGCAGCCACAGGAACGGGAGTTTGGCCAGACCCACGGGATGTTTCCGACACAACAACGTCAACCACAGACAGAGGATCTATCTCCGCTGAGGTTGACGATTGTTCGGCAGCCGCAACCTGTTTGATCATGTGAAACAGGGCTTCCTTGGAGGGTGAACCCTGTAGCCCCAAGGAAGCCCAAAGCTGAAAAAGATCATTGTTAGAAACAAACACCTCCTCCGAGGGGGGAGGGGCAGCCGCCTCGCTATGGGAGGCAACGACCTCTCCCTCACCACGGGATCGGTTAATGACATCAACAACATTACGGTCTACGGTACCACTCGCCGGCCTCTCGGAAGAGGCCGCCCGAGCGGGAGCTTCGGAGGAGTAATGGGCGGCGTAAGACGACGACTTGGGATTTTCTCTCTTCCGAGAAGCCTCGGAAGGAGAAAGATCCCTTTTAGCCTTCTTCTTACGTCGCCGGGCAAACCTCTCCCACTGGGAGGTAGACCACTCCCTACACTCAATGCACAAATTAGAACTATCACACCGTTGGCCCCTACACTGAGGGCATAAAGAGTGAGGATCCGTTTCCACGGCCGACATAAATGTCCCACAAGGGTGGCCGGGAAGTCCAGGGCACGTACGTATAAGGAGAAATAGAGGCCAACTTCATACACAAACTGAAAAGAAAAAGCAAACAAAATTATGGCAGTCAACAAAGAGGAGCGCACTGACAGGTCTGTCGTCTCTCCAAGCCAAAAGTAAAGTGAGCTAATCACCGGTGTGTGTGAGAGGGGAGGGGTAGCTAGCTACCCCTCCCTACCCCCCCCCACCCCCCCCACCCCCGCTAACTAGCGGTGGAGTAGGAAACCTTCGTTAAAACTTTATGGCTCGTCATCGGCTGCGCCGAAGTAATTACCCCATGTAAATAGCGTGGTTTGTATTCAGTTACGGAACAAATGCCTTTTAGTAGAATTCCACTGCAAGGAAAATAAAATTTTGGAAATGTTTTGACTATTCAGTAAGTAGCTCTCCTTTTGCTTTCAGTTTCACATAACTGCTCTTAGCCGAAAATTTTGTAAAATAAAAAAATAATATATGAAATATATACTAGGGTATAAAATAGTTTCAACTCTAGATAATACATTTGTTTAAATGTAAATATAAGAATGTTTCATGCGAGTTATAATTTTGGAAATTTAATAGCATTTGTAAAACAGCTCTTTCGGGCAGCTATTCACTAGTTTACAATTGAGACTTTGTGGATTTCTTTAAGGAATCTCATGTATTCTGAATGGTTCTTGTATGCTTGCTTTGGTTAACATATGATACTTTAATTACTACCAAAACTTAAATCGGCTATAAGAAATGGACGAGTGCTGGCTAGTCTGGTATTTTTCCAAGGGTAATGCTATACAATAGCCCCGTCACTAATAATTTTGATTTTTTTTTTCTGATAAATTACTTTAGTGCTTTATCTATAGCTGACCTTTTTTTGAGGAACAGTATTTTTACCCTATTTGTTAACCTTAACAATCTTGGGGAACCCCCGGTGGAAAACCGGGGTTTTTGGGTGGGGAACGAATTAAAGAATCAGTTTTAACATACGAATAATGGCCCATGTAGAATTAGCAATAAACAAGGCCACTAGCTAACCTAAAACTACCTAACCTAACCTAACCTAGTAGCCGTATTCTTACCTAGCAGGGGGAAGTGGTTGGCCCCCTGCGACCCCCCTCACACAGCTATATTAAATATAAGACAGCCTAAAACACTCTGTTTACTTGCTTAGGTTGGAGAGAAAAGGTGAGCTGCACCTTTTCGACTCAATACCCAATGCACAATAACCTCACGAACGAATGAGCACCAATCATTTATAGTTTTGAGAGAAATTCTTCATTCATTTTCAACACATTAATAATTAAATTTAACACCAATATAATTACATACAAGTAAAACATTAGATTCTACAGTATAATTAAACGAGACTTTTCAAACCAAGTTCCCTTGAAAATGGATGCGTAAAAACTTTTTTTTTTTTCTTTTTTCAATACAACATGCCTTCTGTCACACCGAAATGCTTTTTTGTTACTATCAAGTCGGCACTTAGAACCTCAGGTGGGGCAAATAGTGTCACTTTCACTTTTAATAACACCGTAATCTTGGCAGTACTTTATTATTCTTTCAATGTTACCACAATAATGCAAAACAAAATCTTTGTAATTCAGATTAAAATTGAGATAAGAACTTGGGAGAAAATCCACAATAATTGCTATCAAAGTAGAGGGTAAATGAGAAACCCACCAGAAGTTGAAGGTTTACACTTGTCCATGGCTCTCAAAAGACTGAAAAATTAGCGGTGGAAATTGTGGAAAGTGTCGAAAAGTGTTCAGTTTTCTAAACTGTCACCTGATTGATTGGGTATAGTCGATGGTGTAATAATTACAATCTATGTTTTTTTACGTACAAACGAACAAACATGAGCTCAGTCTGAAGAGGAATTTGTGGTAGTTATGAAGTCGAGGGACTTGGTTTTTTCAGGTGTATCAAATTTAATTTTGATTTTTAAACCACTTCTAGGCCTAGCGCCTCTTAGATTTATATATAAAACGAAACCTTAGACTTCCCTCTTTCTAGTGAAAGTACTTGAATTTGATAACTTGCTGGAGGAGATATTATATGGAATTACCCTTTTCTCTGTTTGTTTAATAGGGGCTAGGGCATATCTTACTTATTGGCTGATTAAAATGTGAAGTCTATTTCTCACTCAAAGTCCATTGTTTACATTTTAGAGAATGATGGCTAGTTATTGCCCATGTGCTGCTTGCAATCACCTTTGCAAGCTCTTCTGTTTTTTGTATGACAATCATTACCTGGCTTTTTTCACCAATTACCAGCTTCTGAATATTTATACAAAAGTTCCCGGATGTTATTCTACAAAAAATTTTTCCCACCCTACCACCATCACATAAAGGTGTCTCCAAGAGTGAACTTAAAGGGAGTACAATCTATTTCGATATTTAGTGTAATTTCATCTATGTCGGCAATTGATTATGAAAAAGCTCTCCGTTCAGTATAAAGCTATTGTTACTCATATAAGTAAAAATTAACCCTAAAATAATGATCCATGGCGCTCGTGTGTGCAGCTCAACATGTGCCGCTTGCCAGAACATATGAACAGCGATGTTTTCCTTTTTGAGAGTGAAGTGAGCCATGGTGGAGCAAAAAAAAAATAAGAATCCTCTTAAATATATCTCTAAAATAATGACCAAAGAAATAATAACCAATAGGGCAAGCAAGCACATCTCAGTATGTAGCACTTGCTAGTACATAGGAGCAGTGATGTTTTTCTTTTATGCAAGCGAAGTGAGTCATGGCTGAGCAAAAAGTATTAGAAGGACGTTTAGTGGATCATAGATGACTATGATACTTAAATTTTCAGCCATTTACATGAGCCATATATTTTTCCAACTGGTAATCTTGTGTTTATTTTGCATTTCTGACCATTATTACTGCTGCAAATAACTGGTTTTTGGCATTTACCCACACCAAAAACTTTTCCCACTGGTCATAATTGTCTATATAAGGGGGTCCAAATATTCATTGTCAGAAATGCATAAAACACAAGATAGCAAATAGGAAAACTATATAGATTATATATTAGGCTAATAATTAAAGTATATATCATAAGAAATCATATATAAGAAATGATCGAATGCTTGCCATTTTGTCCTATTTCTCAGTACGACTAATTGGGGCTT
>NC_090725.1:17738360-17740860 GCF_036898095.1 Palaemon carinicauda | reverse complement strand
AATATAATCGAAATAGGTCTGTATGGACCCAATTTCTAATATTCTATAGCACTTTTCAGAAACGGTGTATCAATGGACACTTTCTCTATTATTATTTACTGATCTTGTTATTATGTCGGCAGGACTGCAAAATTTTCTACGCCAATTACTTCGAATATTGCAATCAGATTAATCGCACAATTTTCTTTCTTGGCCCCTTTGACAATCCTGACGACTTCATCTTTTGTTATATCAAATCTCGTTAATTTTATCTGTGTCTCTGGTACAGCACCAGTCTGATAGGGAATATCATATTTTCTATTTTGCTTTGAAAGAATTCTAGAAATTCAATAGCAAGTTCTTGGTCGCTATACCCACCAGGAGCTTTTATATATATATATTTCCTATTACACCATTTAGACGATATAACTTATTCATGTCTGCTGCTGTTTCTTAGATTTTTCTTATAGTATTCAGTTTTTTTTTCCTTAATATATACTTATATTGGAACTTTAATTTTTTTTAGTCCACCCACACAATTTAAGTTTTTAACCGGTTCAACTTTCTTTTCGTCTTTTTTCCATCGTTTTCTTCAAAGGTCTAACATCGAACTAAGGAGATCTATCTTTAACAGTTATAGTCTTTTCCATCGATGTTATCATTAGCTATGGTCAGCAGCTTTTCTAGGAGAAGGTCACCCCAAATCAAACCATTCTTGGGTAGAGCCATAGCCTCTGTACCATGGTCTTCCACTGTCTTGGGTTAGAGTTCTTTTGCTTGAGGGTACACTCGGGTATACTATTCTAATTTCTCTTCCTCTTGTTTTGTTAAAGCTTTTATAGTTTATATAGGAGATATTCATTTTAATGTTGTTACTTTTTTCAAAAATTTCATTTTCCTTGTTTCCTTTTTTCACTGGGTTATTTTCCCTATAGGATCCCCTGGGCTTATAGCATCCTGCTTTTCCAAATGGGGCTGTAGCTTAGCAAATAACAATAATAATGATAATACTTTTTATTCACTCTATTGTATACAATTATAAGGTACTCATCATTTATAGTCCTATATACAGTTTGGTTGTTATGACTGCAGGGAATATTTATAATATTTATTTTCTTGTGTAATTTTATCAACAAATACACAATGATAAAAGTTTGACTTATTTCTAAACCATATTTTCTTTAGCACTGCGTGTTTCCATAAAGATAATCTAAACGCAAACGGCTTGTGCGCTGGAGAAATGGTGGCTTTCCTTTCCACATGAATATCTGATCAATATTATTCATCCCATAACATAAAACTAAGTCCAACGTATGCAAAATCAACGTTATTATCCAATTGATAGGATTCCATCAACTCACTAAAGGCTGAAGCATCACGATTTGATGTATCATTCATCCAAAAATTGAAATCTCCACAGACGACTAATTTCGTTTTTGCCATGTCAATTGTCTCATTGAGTGTAATGAACTCCTCAATAAAGATACATTTGTTTTCGCAAGTTTGTAAACTATTACGATAGATATTTTTTTTTTATGAAAATCTATTTCTATATATCAAAATTTGTTACTTTAGTTCTTATAATGATTTTGAAATTTGTATTAAAGTTTATTTTTGGTTATGCGTGATATTTTTCTTCTTTTAATTCAAATTCTTTCTAATACTTCCTATCTACTTTTGTTATCGTACATATTTTTGTTTATACCCATATCAGTATATTGTCATGATATTGACGTATAGCGATGCATATGCATATTTCATTTTTTTAGAGAAAGGACGTCGAAATGGTTTTGTATATATCTGAAACCCCTCCCTTGCTGTCTCAACGAATCTCCAACGACAATATCATGGTTCTTCCTCTTGAAGGATAACTGAGGATTTACAAATGAATTTCCTGTCAGATTTCTCTCAATGTTGTTATCAGTATCGGGAGCAGAATCCCAAAGACTATTACAAGGAATCGTAAAGATAGTGATTGGAAGATGAATAATTTATACGAAAAATTATATTCGTGTTTTTTTACGTGAAAACGTGGAAAGCAATTTAACAGTAGTTATTTTCCTATGACAAAGTTTGTGATATAATCAAATACAAGAAACTACAGTATGTTCTAAAGGTTTTTTTTTCTTATTAAAATTTCTTTTTTATGTTTTCACGAACGCTAGAGATAGAATATGTTGGTAACATAAAGAGATTACACCCCAATACTTGGAGTTAAAATGAACAGTTTGAAGAAGAAATCATGGTTGACAAAAAGCTAATTGGAAAACTTGAAATTGGTTAACGTAATAGATGATTAAAAAAGTTATTGTATACAAATACAGACACCCTGAGAGAGAGAGAGAGAGAGAGAGAGAGAGAGAGAGAGAGAGAGAGAGAGAGAGAGAGAGAGAGAGAGAGATTTGTGACCCTCTATTCTACAATCCTTATATCAGTCGCATTGTATCCGAGTTTGGTAAAAGCTGTCTGTCCCTCTGGATAATAAAAACAATATTCAAGATTTCAAAGGGAATACAACGCA
>NC_090725.1:17728360-17733360 GCF_036898095.1 Palaemon carinicauda | reverse complement strand
TGGTAAATAAGATAGACATTTTATTTCTAAGATTGCAAGTCATTATAGAAGTAATTACAATAATGATTATAGAATTTATTTACAATAATAATGAATAATGTACATAAAAAATGAAAGACGGTGATCTTGAGTCTGAAAAGAAAATTTTGCTTTTTAGAAACACAAGTTCCCAGGGGAACGCCAGTCTTTTTAAAGTCCAAAAAACACTCCATGCTCGAGAGCATGTGGCACACGTGTAAAATTTCTATGACATTTCACCTTGATAAAGAACACTCTATTAGAAACACTAAGTGTCCATTAAATCACTATGTATCACGATAGGGTCAACACAGGCACCCGTAGAGTTAGAGTCCCAAATAACTCACTGTTCTATGCAGATTCAAGCAGCAGGTTTCATTACACTACCTGCAGCTACCAGGAAATGTTTCACTTCGTGCACCTGTTTTGCGTAGTGCTTAAAGAACACGCGCGATGATTTCCAGCCTGTAAAGTTCTTGAGGCTTTCGAAATCCATACTCTAGAAAAAATTCAGAGAAGAGGCGACTTTCCTAGGATCGTGACCTGCGGGTGTACTGTCGGGATCCGCTCTGCGAATGAAGTAGGTGATTTTCGCTCTTAGTTGTTTCAGTGACAGGTCGCTACCCGAGGTTTCTCCTTTGAAGAGTTGTCCTCCACCGAAGTCTGAAGTTCTTCGAAGATAGACCTTAAGACTCTCCACTGGGCATAGAGAGACATCTTCCTTCAGGGGGCAGATTCTCCAGGGGCCCCATCTCTTGGTGGGTAGTTCATTCTTGGCGAGAAACGTTGGGTCGGGGAAGAGGGTAAGATCTCCCGTATCGGTGAATAGGATATGACCCTCTTCTCTTGATAATGCCACTATTTCACTGACTCAGGCTCCCGAGGCGAGAGCAAAAAGGAAGATAACTTTTTGAATCAGGTCTTTCAGAGGGCACGAATCGTTGTCCAGGCTAGAAGCAAAATGGAGCACCTTGTCCAGGGACCAGGTGATAGGTTTTGGTGGAGGTGCTGGGCGTAGTCTAGCGCATGCCTTTGGCAGTTTATTGAAGATGTCACTGGACAGATCAATCTGGAAGGCGTATAGGAGTGGTCTAGTCAAGGCCGATTTACAAGTGGAAATCGTGTTGGCCGCTAAGCCTTGTCCATGAAGGTGAATGAAGAAGGACATGCAAAAATCAATGGTGATCTCCGTAGGATTTTTTGCCTTGACGAAGGAAACCCACTTTTTCCAGGAAGATTCGTACTGCCTTCTGGTAGACTCTGTCTTGTACTCCTCGAGGAAGTCTAAGCTTTTCTTCGAGATCCCAAACCTTTTCTTTGCAGCTAAGGAGAGAAAATCATGAGATGAAGGTCCCTGACTTTCAGTGATGAAGCGAAGACAGTCGACTTCTGTACTTGTTGAGAGAGGACTGGGCCCGGTAGGGGGATCAGGGTGGGCTGCAGCTCCAGGACCAGGGGATACCAATTGCTCCAGGGCCACTTGGGAGCCACTAGGGCGCTGTCCATTTGAAGGTTCTCAGTTTGGATAGGACTTTCAGCAGAAGGTTGGGTGGAGGGAACAGGTAGATCTTGGACCATCTGTTCCAATCCAGGGACATGGCATCCACCGCTTCTGCCTTGGGGTCCTCGTACGGGGCCACATATCGAGGAAGTTGATTGTTGTCATTCGTCGCGAAGAGATCGATCTGAAGTTCCGGGACTTGGCGAGAGATGAAGGAGAATGATCTTGCGTCTAGAGACCATTCCGACTCTATTGGGCTTGTCCTTGATAGAGCGTCCGCTGTCACGTTGCGGAATCCTTGTAGGTGAACTGCAGACAGGTGCCATTTCTTCCTGTCTGCCAAACGGAAGATAGGTAGAAGCACCTGATTTATCTGGGGTGATCTCGAGCCCTGACGATTGAGACATCTGACTACCACCGAGTTGTCCAGAGTCAGACGGATGTGGATCGAGGGAGGCGGGGAGAGTTTCTTCAGGGTGAGAAGAACCGCCATGGCCTCTAAGATGTTGATGTGAAACGTCTTGAATAGGGGAGACCATGTTCCTTGAACCTGCTGTTGGTGGGAGTGACCTCCCCAACCCTCCAGTGAAGCGTCCGTGTGGATGTTGATCGATGGAGGCGGGTGTTGAAGAGGGATGGACCTTTTCAGGGCCTCTGCTTCCGACCACGGCTTTAGAAGTGAGCGAAGTCTGTTTGGAAGCCGTCTCTTGAGGTCTCTTCGAGCGATGGATGCGAATCGTCTCCAGACTCCCGCGGCATCCTTTAGCTGTGCGCGAAGCACTGGGTTTGTCACTGAGGCGAACTGTAGAGAGCCGAGAACTTGTTCCTGTTGGTGTCTTGAGATCCGTTTGGATTTTAGAAGCCTTCTGACAGACCCTGCTATTTCCTTCCTTTTCTTCGGTGGAATGGAAAGGCGGTGTGACTGAAGGTCCCAATGGATTCCCAACCATTGGAACTTCTGAGCTGGAGTTAGGCGAGATTTCTCGGCGTTTATCTTGAAACCAGATGCTCTAGGAACTGGGTGACTTTGTTGCAGGCTCTCAGACAATCTTCGGGCGATGTCGACCAGACTAGCCAGTCGTCTAGGTAGGCCATCACTTGGCCGCCCTGAAGACGTAGTTGTTGGACGATTGCGTCTGCCAGCTTGGTGAAGATTCGTGGAGCCACGTTGAGCCCGAAGGGCATGGCCCTGAAGGCGTAACTTTTCCTTTGGAGTCGAAATCCTAGGTAGGAGGAAGCGTAGTGATCCATTGGAATGTGCCAGTAGGCATCCGCCAGGTCTATGGAGACCGTGTAGGCCCTGTGAGGCAGAAGGGTCCTTATTTGTTGCAAAGTCAGCATCTTGAATTTGTTGTTCGCAATGAACTTGTTGAGAGGGGACAAGTCTAGAATGACTCTGAGTTTGTCTGAGTCTTTCTTGGGAACACAAAAGAGTCTCCCTTGGAACCTGGTTGACTTTACCCTCTTGATCACCTTCTTGTTCAAGAGCTCCAAGACATATTCTTCCAGGAGGGGGATTGACTGTTGGAAGAATTGCTGGAAGGATGGAGTGGTTGAGTCCAGCTCCAGCCCAGTCCTTTCTTGACGATGCTGTGTGCCCAAGGATCGAAGGTCCAACAATCCTGGAATTGGCGGAGTCTTCCTCCCACCGGAAGCAATTCATTGCTTCTGGTGTCCCGAGGGTTTGCCACCTCGGCCGCTAGCTCCCCTTCCTCCTCTGCCTCTGGAGGGACGGCGAGAAGAATCTCTGCCGGAGCCTCTGCCTGAGCCTCTACCACTGGGATGAAAGGTAGTGGAATGCTGCTCATAGGCAGGGGTGAAGACCGGTGACTGCGACACCACCGGTTGGGGGACCAGTTGGAAGGTCTGCTGTGGCTGTGCAGCCACTTGGGGAGTAGCGGGACCCGGAAACTGACGTCTTGGTTCACGTTGCTGGGGCCTAGGCTTCGAGGATTTCCTCTTAGGCTGAGGGCCATCGTCCTGAGAGGACTTCCTCTTTCGAGACATGCCCCACTTGTGGAGAAGGTTCCGATTCTCCGTGGCGGCTTTGTCCACTATCTCTTTCACCAAGGCGGATGGGAAGAGATGTTTGCCCCAGATGTTGGAGGAAATCAGTCTCCGGGGTTCGTGTTTCACCGTTGCATTGGCAAATACGAATTCTCTACAGGCTCTGCGAGCCCTAGCGAAGCTGTACAAATCCTTGGTCACAGTCGCCAGGTGTGACTTTGCAAGGACCATGTAAAAGTCTGGGACTCTGGTGTCCCCGGCCATGACTTCTAGCTGTACTTGATGTGACAGCGAAGCAGCGAGTCTCTCCTTGGTATCCTGTTCCCTACGAAGGAGATGATCGTTCAGTCGTGGGAGGTCCTCGTTGAACTGACGACCGGCCACATCAGGTTCTAGTTTCCTGACTGTAAAGGTAAGCTGGATGTCTTTCCAGTACCTGTCATCGAGGGGAAGAGTGAGGGAGAAGGGTTTGCACTCCTCCAGTGCAGGGCAAGGTTTCCCTTCCTCCACAGCCTTCATGACCGCTTGGAAGGCATTTTCAACAAAGGGGAAGGTCACAGTAGCTGGAGCAACAAAGGTTGGATGCTTTTTGCTCAATGCTGGCATCTTGGAGTTGGTGAAACCCCGACTCTTCACTGCGTGAGCCAGCATAGCTTGGGCCTTTGCAAGATCGAACACTATCACCTCCTTAGGTTCGGTCTCTTCTTTTGAGGCTGGTTCGGACCTGAGTCGGACGTAACAGTCCGGATAAGCCTCGAAGTTCGAGAAGAACTCCACTTCTTCCAGAAGAATAGAGCCGACCCTTTCACTAATGAAGATTTTGCCAGTTGTGATTGGCATGTGCTTGGCGTATCTCCAAGGGTTAGCTTCCGAGCAGTGGGGGAGGTCCTTAACCGAAATCTTTTTCGGTTGTTTGAAGCCGATGAGAGTCGTCCGGAATTGCTCCTGAGTCTCTCTCAGCTTCTTGTCCATGAGGGCTTCTAACATCCCGAAGACCTCTTGAGTGGCCGATGGAAGTGGATCCGGGGTGGCGGAAGTCGAAGGAACAGGTTCCTCGGATGCCACTGGGGCTACTGGGGGAGCTGGAGCGACCTCGTTCTCCGAATCAGGGTATTCCACCTGATCTTCCTCATAGTCGAGCTCTTCGCCCATGAGGGTCTTCTCCGTACCTTCTGACACCTCCGACATACATTCCACGTCGTCGGAATCGATGTGGCACGTACTCATTGACTGTGCCATGACGCTGTCAGGTTCGACCACCAGTTGGACGGAGGGAATCTGGTCTTGAGGGATCACCGAGTCCTTGGATGCTTTCGGGAAAAGCAAGGCCCTCATATCTTCATTTGGAAGATAAGGTCCAGAGGCGTTCTTTTGGAAGCCTCGCACCCATTTGCACAGCTTCTCTCTAGCAGTGTCCCTTACCTCCGTGGTAGGAGGTTTATTGAATGCGTCATCGATGAGACTCTCACAGACT
>NC_090725.1:17693360-17723360 GCF_036898095.1 Palaemon carinicauda | reverse complement strand
ACTCAACCATTAATAGTCCAAATTGAACCTTAAACCCAATACCAATAAACCAAGGTCACATGATAGATCGACCCAGAAAAGGGATTTTGACGAAGGAAAAATCTATTTCTAGGGAGAGACCTGTGACGCCCAGTGAAACCCTTCCCGGTTATTTTTGTATAGACCCACCCTTTCCTTGCCAAGCCATATGTTCTTGCAGAAGGATGACCTGGAGAGCGCGAGTAGGTGTCGGTGGGGTAGTCCAACTGTATTCTCTAGGGCCTTTGATGAAGGGATTATCTAAAAGGAAGACAGCCCGTGAAGTGGTTTTCACACGCCCTTGTTAAATACACGACACCCACAAGGTGATCGCGCGAGGGTAGTAACCTCTGTATTCCATGCTTTTATCTTTCTCTAGTATATTTGGAAGATTTATATTAGAAAAGTGTAAAGAAGGACCCTTTTCACCGGGCGGCACAGGTCTCTCCCCAGAAATAGATTTTTCCTTCGTCAAAATCCCTTTTTACTGTTTACATGTATACATATGCCCCAACAGCAGTTCTACATCCTAAATTTGCTTTGTATTGTAAACAATTTTCTTGGTTGACTATGGGTGTTTAGGATCAAGTCCTGGAAATGGTAACACTTCTGGTTGTGATTCCTCAACTACGTTATCATTAGAGGCAGAACATCTTTTTTTTTCTTAAGTTGTCATGGCATTCAGACTCCACTCCCAGTGCCCAATGGTACAAAAATTTTAGTGTACATTACTGGTATCCGTCAGTAGACTGTTTTTATTGGGTGAAAACTAGAGAAATTAAAAAAAAAAAAAAAATACTATAAAACAAGAAGAGCATTGATCTACCTTATAGTAAAAATAAGTATAGTGAATTTCACAAAACTCCCAAATTGAGAAAGGGGATATAAAGAAAACCATGTTCCATAGCAGATCATTTATTGTTAATACATTCTATTTCCACATTTACACTTAAAAAGACAACTCTATAAACAAAATTCAAAGAAAATAATTGTGAAAAATCAAAACAAATAATGATCTGATTTTATGGCTGTTTCAAGATGATACAGAACACAGGGGGTAGAACACCAAATGTTTTTAAGATGGCTGAAAAGCTAGCCATGACAATCACTGTGAAACACCTTGGGAAGAAGCTAATATCTTATATGATGTTTGTTTACTTGGCCTAATTAAAGCTCTCAAAAGCTCAAACACACTCGCAATTACACAACAATCAAGCAATTCTTTGCACCATTTTATTTTCAATTTACTGAAGGGAAATTATTTTGACAATCAAGGTGTATTTCACAGCAAAACACCTGGCTTAAGCCTCAAGAACTTGGCATACAACACATTCATCAAAGGCCTTCTATGAACTAAAGATGTTAATTTTGGTTTTACTAAAATGGATAGAGCTGTTAACATGCACTCCTTTCTCAGCAATTGTATGACTAATGGGAATGACTTTTGGCATTTTCAGAGTGCATAATATTCAGTTTCAAAAATGTTATTTTGAAATATCTTCTGGTTTAGTCTGTTAACCAATCCCTATCACTCTCACAAAGCGTCACAAGTTAAAAGTTATACTACAAATAGCTTTCTTTTCTTTAGCCAGCAAAGAGGCACTGGGAATAGAGCAATTCAAACATTAATAATAAAATCAAGACATTTACCAAATCCTAATACCTGATTCTGTTGTTGACTTTTATTAACTGAAAGATAGGTAAGGGGATAAACAGAAATCCTAGAGAATATAGTAGCTTAGTTTGATACTGGAATAAGACTGAGTATGGTTGCTTACCTAAATATGGAAGTTATAATTTGCAAGCTATTCACTATAAGTAAATTCTATTCATGGCAATGTAGTCCATACCTCATATGTAAAACATGGGAAAAAAGGCTTTTGATTTTCTTTGTCTAATGCCAATTGCTTAAACATGTGAAAGATATTGTGCAATATACTTCCACCAAGTTCCTGGAATGTATTGCATAACGAGAAAAAGTTAATAAAAGGAAAAAAATATATAGAGAAGACCTGTTATTAGTCAAGTAAATAGGTCTTTCTTACAGGAATGCACTCCACTACCTCCCCTAAACCAACCCTAACCACAGGGATAAGCAAGGAGGAGGGATGTCAAACCCAAGTTGCTTCCATAGTGTAGGGGACAGCCTTAGCTATGAAAATTTTCACTAGTAACCCACCCTGAATGTACAGCAATTTCTTTATACACATCATAATAGTACCCAAGTCTGAAATGGATTACAAAACCGATAATTTTCATAGAGGGCAAAATTGTACAAACTGCATGAAAAGGTACTGGATATAAAACTAAAGGTTGAATATGAACACCTTTCTTTCTTCATTTTAAACGAGTACTGGCAACCATCTTAGGCTACAAAAGTTGCCTTTAGCTTCAATCAATGCTTTTGTTTCTTGTTTTTGCTAATATAAAAACTTTGCAAGGTATCTCCAAATAAGGCTCGACTTACTATAAGCAAACCCACAACCTAATTCTATTTTCACAATATACCTGGGACACTGTGTTTTCACTTAGATATTGAGCAGCAGTTTCACTATCAAAACAGAAAACAGGCGTTGGAAGCAACTTAGAATACAGTCCAGCTAACTGTATGCAAAATAATAAAAGATAACAATGGTAAAATTCCTCATTGCTTCAGACCCACATAACACAATAGGGTTACGTATACATTGTCTTTACGAAGCTTATACACTTAAATTCCATTACTGTGACTGGCAGTACGGCCTAATAATATGTTACACAGCAATTGGCTCCTCTACTGTTAGCCATCTCTTTTATATTACCTAATTAATATTCATCATCTCAAAGCATCTTGGGTTCTTAACACCTAAGGTGAGTAGACAGCACCGAAATAAAAAGTCAGGATGGGATGAAGTGAAAAGACTGCTTAGGGTATGGTTAAGATGAGATGTTAGTAATAAGACATGTATGAAACCTGTTAATATACATCAACTAACCAACGCGCCCACAGAAAGGTATTAAAATAGATCAACTCCTGTGTTTTTATTACATAAGAAATTAAAGTTTTATTGCAGTAATCAACATGGCTTAAAATTTACTATATATATATATGGTATTCATGAAGACCAACTACATTCTTCAGTTTTTGATGTGTGCCACGGATGCAGAGGGTAGCTTCATATGATGCTATGAGATGAGCTCTGAGGTAGGATGATTGACTGTGGCCAATATGACAAAAACTGATAGGCCCCAGGATGAATGAAGCATGCAAAGGAAGTATAAACTTAAAAACAGCTTTTTAAATTATCAATAACTAGTAAAGTTTTAAGAGGGAAACAAGAGATGACATCATGAATTTCCTTTTTAATTTATACACAATAAATGAGATGAAACTGCTAAGTCCAATGTCACTGACAATGTACAGTATACGATGAGAGAACTTGTACAAGATGAATTAATATGATTTCATGATGTGAGACAGAGCATAAAAGGTTTAGTCTATTTTGCAAAGGAATAAGGCTATGATCCTCCTCTCTTACAATTCAACACAGCTAAGTCTTAATGCCAAAAATATATATATATATATATCCATATATATACCAGGATCATACAGTTTACAGGAGGATCAAAAAATACTTTAACCCCTCACCATGAATATTTTCCCCATAGGGGTCTTAGTATTAGAACAAGAAAAAATTACGAGGCGTTTCTTTCCGCCTTATTCTGTCACAGCGTATTCATGCAAGTTCTGTCAATTCTTTCTATATCTCGATGAATGAGAGAATAAAATGAGCACAAATGATTTTCAAACAAGACACCATCCCATCATAAAGCTCCATACCCATTTCCTGGCAGGCTTGATCAATCTAGTAGGATGTGTGCAGGGTGAGAAAATGGCTTTCAGATGGAGGGGAAGGTATGCAGGGCACTGGGAAAGGATATACCAAAGGAACACTGTTTGCACATGAAATTCTTCACTACAGAGCCTTTGGTCTATAAGTTAATATATATTTATATATATAATATTGTATATATGCAACATGATCAGATAGAGCCCGAGAGTAATATAATTCAGGGAGGCTCATTATCATCTAGACATCAAAACAAGCCTCATTGAAGAACTACTGGCAGACTAAATTAACGATCTTTTTCAGCACACGTATAAAGGTTGGTTATGGCTACCACTTACCAGGGCTCTGGCTACTACTAACAGTACATACATACATTTCAGGTGTTGGGAACTGCAGAAATTCCATACTGTTGAAATAAAATTTTAATTTCATAAATACAAACTCCTTATTTTACTTATGCATATTGCTCACCTGTGACATCTTTGCTGAGAAAATTATTCTTTCAAAAACCAAAGCTTGCTGTATACCATTAACCCAGATGAGTACTCCACTTCTAGGAGGGAGGTACTATTACCAGTACAGTATATCAACATAATTGGCATTCCTCAGCCTCTTGTGAGCTTCATCGACAACAAAATGGATTCGATTAAAGGGATAAGCTACTCTATATAAGATCATATTGGGTAAGATACTACAAAATGGATTGCAATGGTAGGACTAAGCAAAATGGATTGCAATGGTGGGACCAAGCTACTACTTTAATATTTGATGATTTCTGGGATTTGGGTCATATGGCATGGTATTGATGCCAAGAAACCCAATCAGCGGCGAGGTGTAACGGGAACGAACTCCCTCAATTGCTCTATTAAGTTAATGGATTGTGTTGGTTTGACTTGGCTGCTACAGAACGCATCATATTGGTGGGGATAAGCTACAATAAAATGGATCACATTAGTGGGGATAAAAGAAGGGCACTTAAAACTATATTATAAGGTCCGCATTTATGATAGAAAAATAATTCTATATTACATTTGGATTCATACCATAACTGGCCCAACTCTGTTTGAAATACAGAATGAAGATCCATTTCACTGAAAGCCTAGAACTTATCACAGAGATTGTCTTCATGACAAGACAAAAATGCTAACATAACAGTACAACAGCCACAAGAAAGTAATTAACCTAAGTGGATGTTGTTAAAACAAGTTGACCAGCCAGTATACTCAGAATGTTCATGAGAAATTATGCCCTTCAAACTACGGATCTCCCCAGACAGCAATACCTAGTTACTGGTGTACAATACCAACTGGTGTTTGACATTCCCACCTGAATACACTAACTTTTTCAAACTAAAAAAAACGTACCATGTTTCTATTCAGATCATTTAAAGGTAGATTAACAAAACCTTGTATAATATTTTAGAATAAAGAGGTCTGGTCGAAAAGAATTTTGTTCTTGAAAGGAAGAAAACTGGAGTAAGACTAGATAGTTATAAAAGAAAAAACTAAGAAGTGCAGCTGGGAGACCAAGGGATGCTGCAAAAGGGACACCGACTTTAAAAAAAAACAAAGAATTATAATCAAATATCAAAAAGTAAGAACATGGAAAACTCAATGGCTAAAAATCAGCTTGCCAGTAAATGGTCACATTAGAATAAAGTTTATTTAAGGCAGCAAAAAGTTCATGATTCCCATCATTAGGACACTGTTCTCACTTGGGAGAATGATGTGAGGTACTTTTCTTGTCAAGGATATTTCTTCATCACAGCAACTAGTCACTCAGGTAAGCAGTAGGCTCAAGTAAGAAAAGTAGTTTGATCACTGTATGAATAATATCAATTTTGAAAGTGGTGCCATAGTCATTCTTGAAGGTCATAAGAAGTACACAAAAACTTATAATGTATAGTTTTTCTAAACAGAACTGATGCCTATTAAAGTGTCTCATTCCTGACAATTGATACAAATTACGACCCTGGAAAACATTGATTATAAATTTATAGCCTTATCAAGACACCACTATAGAACATGGAATAAAAAGTTACAGTATACTGTAATCCTAAATCATGATACAACAAAACCTGTATAAACTCAACTATTGCAATATAACAAAACGATATATTTCCTCAGTACTCCACGAGTGTCTAATGCCAACCTTACAGTAGCATTATGAAACTCTTAATTCCTTAAATAAAGGTATTACTACTTAGAAATTATATATTTAAGTCTCTGGTGGGTAACAGGTAAATTTGAACGCTCCTTTATCTACAGTTACATTTTTATTCTTCTAGTTATTTTTTCCTTTACACTCTAGGGAAATGTCAGCATTAGAAAAAAAAAAATCACACTGGACACTCTCCTTTGTGACGCAACTTGCAGGACTGGATCATTCTAACGTCTGTGAAGGCATTCTAACGTGTGAAGGCTACTTTTGTATTTTCAAGATCCCAATCATTTCATCAGAACAAAACCATAATACCTTCACACTTATTCTGGCTTCCAATCACAAAGTCATGGCTAACTTACCCAGATCAGAGAAACTTTAGTATTCCATAACAATAATAACACTGACAATAACGGAAGAATGCATTTCTCTAATGATGCAAGTCACAACCAATCCTAGTAGCTCTATTTACTGCAATTCATTTGGCAGTACATAGCAATAAAATGCAATCCAATACAATAATTTGGCATGCACTCATTTTACTTTATCATACAGTAACATTTTTCAAAACTTCAAGATATGAAACAAGGAATTATAATGCGACATTTTGAGAAGTAATCAAGTGACAGTATGTGTACTTCACCCACAACCCAACTTTAAAATTTCTCTTTTGAAAGACAAACCAAGAACAAAACATCACCTAACATTAACGGGTCTTCTTTTCTAACTACTTTAGTTCAATAAAAACATGGATTTGATAATTTGCTGCTGCTCACTACTGTCCTACCAGGTACTTTTTATAATAAAATAAAATTACTTCAAATACACTATATTTACTGAGTGTTACATATATTATTTGCCAAAAAGTTTCTCTGGTCTAATGGACTTAAACACTTGGGTCCCACTACAAGAATAGCTTAATCCAGAGGCAAGTATGCTGTAACTTTGTATATGTACAGTATACATATATACATATACAAACATATATACATGCATTATTGTATATATTCTGGCAAACAACCAGCCACTAAGTATTGGGGATGGTTATTAAAATATGCATTTGTATATATATATACAAATACAATTTTTATGTTCTTGCTGAAACCAAGGCTTGGGATACAACCTCATTAGTCTTATTAATTTAATTTCCTTTACCTTAATGTAAGCACAGAAGAATGTAATAGGAGTTAGTTATGGATCAGTTACAAATTCACCTTCTTTCACTTTGGTAATGTAACATAAGGTTGACAATTCTACATAAAAGCTCACTACCATTAATTTAATCTCTCACTTTCATAGCTGGTTTTTAACCTTCACTTTGTATGATTATGATATTCATATAAAAAATAAAGAAATTCAGTGGCTGAAAAGGAATTTTTTTTCTAACATTCACCTTATTATAGGTTCACTTTGGTAATGTAACTTAAGAGGGTCAGTTCTACAAAAAGAATCACTACCATATGTTTTTACTGTAGCTCTCTTCTTTAATTTCCAGTTATTCTCCTTCACATGGTATACTGCATTAGAATGTGATATTTATATAAAAAATAAAGAAATTTAGTACTGTACTTGCAAAACATTTTTGCCTAGTCCATCTTTTTAAATTTCTCTATTAACAATGATAAAATTAAAGATAGCCCCAAAATAAGGAAAGGAAAATAAAAGCGAGAAAAATTCCAGTCTTTTCCAATACTATTGTCTTGATAAAGGTTCGGCACCATTTCCACGTAACCACCACCCGACACAGGAGGCCCATTCCAAGCCAATGTAACACAAGTTAACTGTACAACAGTATTGTGTCCTCATAACTATCTTGGGATGGATCTAGCTGGTAGTGGCTGTCAATTCTTGGGAAGTAGTTAGATAGTCATCCGCTCGTTTGTGGTCACTCAGAGCCTTGATTGTATATTGGTCGTGGGGTAACTCGCTCTTCCTTCTCAGTAATGGCTTTTCCGTATTACGCACCTTTTTCACTTTCTGGAGAAATTTGCAGCATTAAAATAAGTTCGCATTCAATTCCTTAAATTAATACTAATACAAAAATATATTTACTGTACTATAAATATCTTATGAACTTGAGTTTTTATCTACATAGTTTTGAAGCACCTGGCTGCTTCACATTTGTCAATACTTTTTTCTCCACCATACACTCCTCCTCCTCTTCCTTTTTACTTGTTCTTTCTACAATTTTTCTATTTGCTAATATTTTCCACTTTTAGACAGTTGCATGTCGACTAATTTCTACTTGGCCGTCCTTTCAATGCTGCTACTGCTTAAAATCGATTTTTCGTCACACAAAACCCATTATTTTAAATTAGGGGGGGAAAAAAGACCGACCGATAAAAGACTGGCATCCGAGCAAAATAAACATTAACTAAAAGAAATAAAAACCTACGAAATGAACCTTACCTCTGCCGCATCCCCACCAATATCTGGATTAAAATCTGAATCACTGTCATCTTGTGGTGAACCCATAGATGATTGAGAATTACAAAGATTATTAGTCTCAGCAGAAAATTTGTCAAACAGAGGGTTTTGTACTGCCAGGTCTTCTATGTGTTGCCAAGCTTCTTCCCGTTCTCTCATTTTTTCCTTTTCCCTGCAGAAATGATAAAATACTTAGTGCAATGATGGTCATAAAAAAATACTTAATACTATAATGACAGTGATTAAATACTTAGTAATGTGATGATAATGATAAAATGCTTAGTACAATAAGGATTACAAGAACTACCGTCACTCATACCACACCTAATGTAATTAAACATAAGAAAAAAATTACAAAAAAATCATAAATTACATATCACCATTGTGATAACATCTTTACTGTATTCTCTAATCCTAACCAAGTTTTTCCCTTATATGTCTGCCACATTACATTACTACAAGGGTAAAAGCATATAATAGAATACTGTACAATACTTAAATATATTGTGGAATTCTACACCTGGAGTCAACAAAGTTTTATATACCTATACCACATTTGTATACTATGAATAGATACAGTACTGTATAAGATTACGAGGTCATGTGCCAATAAAGTACACACACAGTTCTTTTTATATGCACAGGGAGATTCAATTGCTGCAGAAGACACTATTACTTTCTAGACAAATCTATCTTAGGGCGACAACATATTAATACTTTTTTTGGATTTACTTGAATAAAAATGTCAAGAAATGTACAGTATTTCAAGTATCCAGATTATTGTAATATAGTTTGACACCAATTCACATAACCAGTGAAAAGGGGCACCATTTATATATCTTGTATGACAAATTTAAATTAGTAATAAAAATGGTATTTTTATTATAAAATTAATTTTTAAATATACTTACCCGGTAGTTGAATACATATAGCTTAAATCTCGTGTTTCGACGAGTCACGACAGAAAATTCAAATTCGAGGCGATCGCCGCCATGACAGTAGGTGGTCATACATGAGCGCCATCATGTGTAGGTTATCAGAACCATTCCCAACATTCTTCAGAAATTCCATGGCTCTGTTTTCAGAGGGGAGGGAGGGTCCTTTATATATATATAACTACCAGGTAAGTATATTTAAAAGTTTCTTTCATAATAAAAATACCATTTTTAAATATGTAACTTCCCTGGTAGTTACAGATATATAGCTGATTGACACCATCGGTGGTGGGTTGAAAACCTCATCCCATTGGAAATTGGTATAATTATTAATAACTTCAATTAGTAGTACTGTACTAACAATCTGGTTCTAACCTGATAAGGAAGCTGGCTTCACAATAATACTGCCTCATTTCGCCTGCATTCCTTAATAGACTCAAGCGTCCACTCCGTGGGCTGAAAAAGTCTCTTGGGGCTGCCACAAGGTCCTCGACCTCTAGCGTGGCTGGACCACCACCCTTGCAAACCTGGCATAGCCAAGGATACTTATTCTGGCGTTACAACCTGATAAGGAAGCTGGCTTCAAAATAATACTGCCTCATTTTGCCTGAATTCCTTGAGAGACTCAGCGTCCACTCCGTGGGCCGTAAAAGTCTCTTGGGGCTGCCACAAGGTCCACTACCCTTAAAGTGGCTAGACCACCACCCTTGCAAACCTGGCATAGCCAAGGATACTGATTCTGACCACCTACTCCACATTAAAACTAATTTGATTTGCATCCCAGATTGACGGAAGGTTGCGACAACCTTCACAGACAACCTGTGAACACATTAAAACTAACTTGACTTGCATCCTAGACTGACGGAAGGCTGCGACAACTTCACAGACAACCTGTGAACACAAGTACAAGAGAAAAGGGCAAGGGTATATATATTAAGTTATTGGGAAGAGGCAGTAGACTCTTCTCTAACTACGAAGCAGGAGGTAACGTACGGACCCAGGGAACAGCAATCCTCAAACTGGGTCTGGACATCTTTGAGATAGCAGTCTGTGAAGATTGATTTCCTTCGTCTGAAAGTAGGCTCCAAAATTGACTTCATTTTATTGTGTTTGTAAGCCATAACAATTTCTACAGCTCTGACCTAGTGTGGTTTACCTTAAGGATAGGGAAAACTTCTTACTCACAATCCTGGAGAACTTTCCTTATTAAATCCTTAATGAAAAAAGCCAGGGTACTCTTTGATAAAGGCAAAGAGGGCTTTTTAACTGAGCATCAGAGGCAGTCTGTCTCGTCTTTGAAAAGAAAGCCTAGCTGAAGGGAGCAAATTGCATTTGTCTTCATTAAAGCCCATCTTCTTGCTGATGGCTTTTAACTCTCCTAATCTTTTGACTGTAGCCAATGAAATTAGGAAGAGTCTTCTTGGTAAGATACTTCCAAGACGCCTTGTCTAACTGTACAAACCTACTTGAGGTTAAAAAGGCCAGGACTATATCCAGGTTCCACGAGGAGGTTGGATTGTCTTTCCTCTTAGTCGTCTCAAAAGATCTAATGAGATCTGAGAGATCATTGTTACCTGACACGCTATGTGTCGGTTACAAAAGACGGAGGTTGGTATGCTGCGGCAACCCTTGATGAAAGGTACAGCTAGCTTCTCTTTTGCACGCAAATACAACAGAAAAACTCTGCTATATTGGCTATGGAGGTATTGGTAGAAGAAAATCTATTATTCCTGTACCACACTCTAAATATGTCCCACTCAGACTAGAAAACCCTAATAGTTGGTAATGATCTGGGTGTATCTACCAGCCACTCCATCATCTCCGCAACTCAATGTCTCATGGGCCAAAAAGGAGCTATCATGGTCATGCGGACGTTGGGCGAATCCCTGAATCTTTTCAGGACTCTGTCCAGGATCTTGAATGGAGGAAAAGTGTACACGTTTAGACCTTCCCAGTTCAGAAGAAAAGCGTCCACTGCGACTGCTTCCTGGTAACCTCTATGTCATCTGTGAGGCGAAGAGGTCTATCGAGTATTGACCCCACAACATCCAAAGGTTGGTGCACACCTCGTGATGTAGGGTCTGTTCTGCAGTAAGAACTTGTCTTCTTCTGCTGAGCAGATCTGTCCTGATGCTTTTCTCCCCTTTTAAGAAGTGAGTAATCAGGGCTTGGTGAATGGCCACTAGCTCTTTGATATCTATGCGTCCTCTGAGACAATATCCACAGATCCCTGTTGAGAATCGTAAGCATCAAACAGGGACGACATCGACCTCTCTATTTTATACAAACCAGACACTTGAAGCACGCCGTGTGCGCGAACTAAACCGTGTGCTGATTGCTGCGAGGGATCGTCAACCGTAGCCGGGTAACCACCAGGGGAAATTCCTTGCGACATTTCCGGAGTGCCTTGAGCGCGATCTGAACCGATTATCATCCTCAGAAAAATGAAATTCTGTGAGGGTGATAGTTAAGATTTGGCCAGGTTACCATCAGGCCTAACTGTTGCGTTAAGGGCATTATCCTTTGAAGAGCTTCCAGACACTTTACTTGTGATTCTGCTCCGAGTGGTCAGTCGTCCAGGTACAAAGAAAATCCTTACTCCCTTTATGTGAAGCCAGGGAGTCACGTTGGACATCAACCGGGTAAAAAACATACAATGGAATGAAAACCTGTTCTGGACGTCAGTCCATTGTACAAGTACGTTTTTTACCCGGGTGATGTCCAACGTGACTCGGCTGTCTGTAATGAATCCTGAGATTCGTTTTCTAATTCGGCTAATGGAACATCGATTCCATGATTCGAATGAGTAGGAGACAAAATCGCGTTATCCTGTCAGTTATTGTCTTCCAAAAAAATATCCATCTTGTCCTGAAGAAATCTCGTGAAGGATATCGTCCAGTTGCGAAGAAGTATCACGTTTATGTACTGTAAGCCTCGAGGGAGAGACAGGTACCAGCGCTTCCAGCATAAGATCATCATGCTGTAAGGAAGCATTAACATCTGTAAAGCCATGTGAGGGAAAATCTTGATCGCGTGCGTCCAGCATGTTGTATGTCACAGTGTGACGCGAGGGAGCGTTAGTTGTGTGTTCAGAAAATCGAGAAGGAGAGATAAAAAACTTGTCTATCCTGTTGCGAGGACAAGTCCCGACTATATGAGTCCATCATGGGTCCAGATTGAGACTGTTGTATGTTTCCATGAGAGGTATCAGACTAATGCATGCGTCCCGAATGCCGTGAGTCTACCGCGAGCAGTGAGGAAGCGTTAGTAACGCGTCCAGTCAATCGCAAAGAAGAGATAACTGTTCGTCTAAAGTGACGTGGGACAAAACCTGACTGCATGCGTCCAGCATATGTCCAGACTGCCGCATACGTCTACTTTGCCGTGAGTTTCCAGACTGCTGCATGCGTCCGGAATGCCAGGAGTCTGCCGCGAGCCGTGAGGGAGCGTCAGTATCGCGTCCGGTCAGTGGCGCAAAAGAGGCAACTGTTTGTCTATCATGACGTGGGGACAAAACCTGACTGCCTGCGTCCAGCATATGTACAGGCTGACGCATATGTCCAGGCCGACGCATGTGTCCAAGTTGCCGTGAGCTTTCACACTGATCAGATTGCCGTGAGCTGTCCGCGTGTAGCATGCGTCCCGCATTAGCGGTAGTCGCGCATCCCGCAGAACGCGAAGGTGAGAAAACTGTTTGACTATCTTGTTGAATGGACAAATTTTGACTGTTAGTGTCCAGCATACGACCAGACTCGCGTCTGCGTCTGGAATGCCGTGAGGGAGAGACCAGACTGCTGCATGTGTCTGCCCTAACGCTTGCCACAACGCGAGCTGATTGCTGCGAGGGAGCGTTGCTGAGTATCGGAGAACTACACTGCCCAATACTATCGGAAGACCGTTTCCTTGGTCTATTGCTGTCCTTAGATTCTTTTAGGTATAATTTTTCTGCCCGAGAATCGTAAGCGTCAAACAAAAGACAAAATAGACTTCTTTAATTCAGCCAAATCAGATACATGATGAGCGCCGTGTCCGCTAACTGAACGATGTACTGATTGCTGAGTGGTATCGACAACTGTCGATCCTTCTAGCGCGCCTTGTGCGCGATCTGAATCGTGTAACGATTGTTGTGAGATTGTCAACAGTATTAGCGTCTGCGTCCAGGTGGTTACCAGGGGAAAGACCCTGCGACCTTTCCGAATCTAGGGGAAGGGAAGGAGCGTGTACTGACGTAAACTGAGCACCTTCTTCATCCAACAGACTATGCGTCTTACGTAATTGTTTCGGTGCTGACACGTCGTCTTCATCCGAAAGGAACACCTCCGGCGAACACCAGTCACTGCAGGAGGGTTTATTAGGAGATATACGTCTCTTGAGAAGTCTAGAACGTAGTGGTTGGTGCCAACCACGTCACGGTTTTGCGTTATCCGATGAAGACGCATACATTTTAACCTCGTCTTTACTGTGGCGAGGGGGAGCGATCTGTACATCGTTAACATGATCGCTCGAGGGGACGTCCATTCGCTGATCAAAGTCTGACATATCCTTTGGCCTTTCAACATTCCTTCTCCCAGGGGTTGGGGAGCATGAAAGAGGTCCTAGGCTGGGATTATAACGGACACGAACGGACGCACCCTCCACTGAACTGACATTGAACACTACACTTTTAATTATTTCACATTAGATCTTAATAGACTTTTCCGTTGCAAGAGATTATACTCTTTCGTCAAGGGCTAGAAAGAAAATACAATAGAATATAAGATTAATATTAGTATTCTAAAAATCGAAATATAAAATAACGATACAAGTAATTGTGAAAACAAAATAAGATTGTCAAAAGTATTACGTATCGTAGATTAACTGCATTGCGTCATTATATGTGCCACTGAACACTAGCACTTTAAATTATTTCACATTAGATCACAATAGACCTGCCCGTTGCGAGAGATTATCTTCTTTAGCCAAGGGCCAGAATGAAAATACAATGGGATATATGAATAATATTAGTATTCTCAAAAGCGAAAAATTAAATAACGATACAAGTATTGTGAAACAAAAACGATCGTTTTATATCTGAAATCTCCCTTAGAAATACTAAGAGCCTAAAATGACTGTACGCTCGAGAAAAACTCTAAATCGAAAATTAACTAAGGGAAATATACTAATAGGACAAATATATACTTGAAAATAATATATTTCCCTACATTATAAACATACTTATGCTTAGTGAGCTAATATTTTCAAAAATTTCTTGCAAGAAAAGAAAATAATTCACATAATGCAAGTCATACTATGCAGATTACGTAACTGTAACTAGGATTGTGATGTCATCACGATGGCGGACTGAATTCCTTCAAGGTAATCACATTCCGCTCTGCTAAGAGTTACGTTACAAAATAGTGACATCACAATGTTTAATGCAGAAAAAGTCTTCCTTCCATTTTAATTTTAAGAGTTGTTCGTTAATAAAGTAGGGGGAAAAATCTTTGATCCCTCAATGTACGAACAAGGAACGAAAACAAATACATACATGCTCCCTGCTAATTACAGTGTGGGAAGTAAGAGCAGCTCAAAAGCCATTCTAGCTCAACACCCAAAGTTTAACAACAGAAAAGCCATTACTGGGTTTGAAAACTTGTTTATCCTTGAAAATCAAGTTCAATTAAACTGTCCAAGTTGGACCAGCAAAAAACTATCCTATATAATATCTTCGATAGTTGAAAGGCAATGAAAGCTTTTAATAATAATCAGACAAAAGGTACTTCACCAAATTGTAGAATAAAGTAATATATCTACGAAACTAATTCCCGAGGTGTTGACTCTATCAACGACATAGAATTTCTGAAGAATGTTGGGAATGGTTCTGATAACCTACAAGTGATGGCGCTCATGTAAGACCACCTACTGTCATAGCGGCGATCGCCACGAATTTGAATTTTCTGTCGTGACGCGTCTAAACGCGACATTTAAGCTATATATATATATGTAACTACCAGGGAAGTTACATATTCAAAAAGTTAATTTGCAGTATCCCTTACATCCCAACAGTCTTGCTTTTTGCGTTTTAACTTTTCACTTGTTCCCTTCCAACTTGAATGTCTCAGCTTCAACTAGCTCCACTATTTTCCATTAAAGAACAAATCTTTAAGGAGAGCCCTCCCAGTATAATTGGGACTCATTAACATTCCTTAAATTTAATTATGATAATTATTAGACTTCTCATAGTAATTGAAGCACGAAAATTTTGAAGAAGTTGGAGAGGCAGTAGAACAAGCTCAAAAGTAACAACAAAAATAAAACAGCAAATAAAACTAAGAGCAAGACTTAGCCATAGCCTACAGTATACTGCTCCAGGATGTAAATACCTACTAATATATGCAAGATTTTCACCTCTAAACTTTGCAATGAAATTCTAATAACAAATTTCAGCTGTGTTTTGCTTTTAATAATAAAATGCAAAGCAATGAATCAATAAACATTTGTAGCACAATTTCCATGTAACTGCAGTATACTTAAAATATTTCATCCAATCAAGTTAAAATGCTTTTGGGGGATACTTCCACCAGTGTACATTGCACAGTGTATCTTGGGAAAACAATACCACTATTAATATGCTTCCATCAAGGTTCACTGCTAATAGTAGGCATTACAAGTACCCATCATTATATGATTGGGTGAGCTTAATCCAAAATAGATCATATTATGAAATGGACTTAACATGGATTTGTTCCTAAACACTAAAAATTTTGAAGAATCTTATAAAACATACATAAAGAAATACGAATGTACTTGCACTTTAAAATAAAGCAAGACCATTAGTTTCAGTAACTTGAAATTCAATGAACTAATGAACATGAGTAAATAAAAATCCTTACATACAAGATGAGACATACAATCAGATGTTAGCAATAAGTAACATTCCCTGCATTTACACGCAAGAACAAAAAATTAATATGAACAGAAATTTTTCAATTAAAATCAGAAATGTGGAAAAATATATTTACATTATGTAATTTTGATTCATGAACTGGATGAAGGGAGGTTCTTCAGCACTGATGTACAACTGGGGAGAGAATTCTGCAGTTGCACTAGGAAAGTAGAGCCAAATTTATAAGGTACGAACAAAATTATAGTTTCAGGCTAAACAATGAGTGCAGCTGAAGGCCAAAGTGAAACCGTAACAACAGGTAGAGTAGCTAGTATTACTCTCAGTGCACTGTCCAACTCCCATCAAGGATTATACAAATACTTTAAGCTCTGATGTTTAACATAACATTTACATAAAAAATTCAATCTTAAGCATAGTGCTAAAGGCTTCAAGGAAAATTACAAATTCAAAAGTGAAAAGGGTGACTGGATGGACTTTGGGGAGGAAACTTTCCTATTGAATTAGCAGTAAACAGTTTATCTATCAACTTATGACCATGGTTGTAAGTAATACGGTACCACCAAGAGCTGTAACTAATGTGAAGTCACTTATAAGCTCAGTTTTAAGACCTTTCCTCTTGCCAAGCCTTCAGTAGTCTCTGAAAACAGCAAGATACAATGCATGGGCTACAGAACTAGAGAACACCTGAGTACCATAAATCGAAGGTCAACCCAGTTGTGTGTAGGTCTTACAGTAACATTATTTTTTATTGATTTTATGAATCGTGCCCAAACAAGTCTACACTAATCCCTGGGAGGCCATTAAGCGCACACAAACAATAGTGCAATGCAATGCAGTGTAATAATGGCATTACCTTTCCCCCCAAAAGGAAGTAACCAATTTGCTTTTGCAGTATCTACAAAGTCCAACTGCCTTTCAATTGCAATGCCTCTTGGATAACTTGAGATACTGACATCTAATTATCACAATAGGTGAATCATTATTACAGAATAAAAAAAAATTACACAAAAGTATAAGAATACTTGTTAAATTAGGAGAAATTTAGTCCATATGAAGATCATATGATTTACATTATGCTTTATTTTTGCCATGATATTGCAGCTTACAGGTCCATGACCTTTCAGGCTATTTTTTCGAATTAAATATTTGTCAACACAAAGAGACATAAATAAACCTTCATTGGTGTTAAAATACTGTATCACAGATAATGTCTACATCAATGATAATTGCATACATATGCTTATTAGAAAAGAGGCCTGTTGCCTTTTAGAACATTAAAGAATCTGAAATATTCAAGAGAGGTTATGTTTTGGCTGATAATTAGTATAAGATAGCCATAAAAGAAACCTTGCTTGGTACAATCTTGGGAACATAAATGGTAGGCTAACCTAAAATCCACACTAACTGGGGTGTACTTAACAATTCCTCCTTTGCTTAAACACAAGGACTGGTCACTCATTGTTTAAAAGAAGAAGAAACTTTTGGATAAGGTTTAACAATAAGCAGAGCTATAAGAAATTCAATATGCCTCAATCCTGATTTTATAGACAAACTGACTCATAGCTTGATGGATGAGAATCTTTTCTTTTTTTATACCAGAAATCTTAAGATGATTTAATTGGTAAAATTCCTTTGTTTTCTCCTACGACATTGTAATTCTCAGCTCAAGAGTTGTTATTTTTCAGTTAGCTAGAAATTTTCAAAAACTTCTAAATAATTGGATTGGAGTTATATATTTGGGCTATTTGACAGGAGATGGCCCTGGCCCCTGGAAAGCCATCAAGTGCCTACCTGCAACTGGGGGGAAAACCGCACACCATTAGCTACGCTAAGAAGTAGAAGTTACAAGACCTTGGAGAGCAAGATAGAAGAGAGCAAACCGGAATGAAATACAACCGGAGGCTTATAACCGATTGTCGCCAGAGCTGAAGAGACATTGCAAAGACCCTGACCGTAGGGCATACATGCACAGATTGATGGCACTCTCAAAGTACCTTTAGAATTGGTAATGTTATACTGAATTGGAGTTTATATGTCCTTGCACTTGAGCTGGGAAAACCATGCAGAACCGTGGTGCTACGAGGGAATGTGGGAAAAGTTGTACAGTACTATGTAGTTGGAAGGTATGAGAGATTGGACCGGAGAAAGGAAATAAGAAAAGAGGTAAAGAGGTAAAGAAGAAACCTCAAAACGGTCTCAATTTCCACTTCCCCACATCGTAACCTTGCAAAAAAAAAGGTACGACTACTATTATCTTTGGTTTCCTGTGTTCAACAAAGTATCGTGCTCAGAATATAACATTACTATATTCTGCATTTTCTTTCTACAAAATTTTCTCCCTCTTCCTGAATTATCTATTAAAATTACTTACCATACCTGTATAATGCAGAAATAAATTATCCTAAATTAAGCATATAAAAATATTACATTATGTACCCTTCAAGATATAATTTCCTATCAAGAGGAAATGCTGAAGTATAGCATACCTTGACTTGTATTTCATGTAAAATCTTCCAGTAGAAGATGAGTTTCATGTAAAAAAAAAAATGATCTCTCTCAACAGTACTGTATCCATACATTACACATCAAACTCCTCAAAAGCACCAGTGTGTAACTAGTTTTCTCTTGGTAACTGAATTGTACTAACTTTTACTTTACTGTATACTTAACACAATTCATCAATTACTTTCAAAATGAGTTTTATTGATTTAATCTAGTTTCAGACCCGTAAAATGGGTGTTTTGATGAATGAAAAACCAATTTTTGGGGAAGTGCTGTGTTGAAAGTCTTCATTAAATGTGACCATACAGTACTGCAAAATTAATAGAACAAGAGATAATATCTAATGCTAAAATATCTTTATCAGCCCAGTTTCACCTCTGACATAAAATACTTACTTTTGTCTCTCAGCCTTGTATTGCTGCGTGCATTCATCAAAGAGCTTCTGATTCATTTCCATAAAAAGCTTAAGTGCGTTGTAAATCAACCCATGTATTGTTCTGAAATTAAGAAAATATATGAAGGCTTCTAAAAATCAAATTGGTGTAATCAAATTCATAAGACTGTAATTCATAATTACTTAAATGAAAAAATCTTCTATATGCACCACAAAACCTAGGAAAACTTGTAAAACTATGGATAACATTTCAGTCAAAACTATATTAAAGATATGCAAGCATCTCAGAAGGATAATCTATGACAAACTATACTCACTTATTCCAATGTGATTTGGAGTTTTTATAAAGTGCTGGAAACATAATAGGTAATATGGTTTGGGCATTGTCACTAATTAGTGACAATATGTATTCATTATTCCAATAGTAGAGAGCTCGCTCTGCAACCTGCAAATGCACAAGTATATATTCCATAACTTAATACCTAAAAATTCTGAGGAATCACAATATATATTCAAGCACATTTCTTTATAATCTATAAAGCTTGATCGTACAAAACAGATTTTTATTACTAAAATCCATTATTTCTATACCTTCAAATTGCAAGCTATTAACTTGGAATATATTAACATTATAAAACTAAAACTAACATATTTTATAGCTCTACCCCATTCTTTCCCTTCCACACTGTGCCCGTGTCATAAGCAGACAGCCTAGAAAGTTGAGTTGCAAAGACTTACACAAGAAAACTGTCAGCAACCACAGGAAGTAAGTTCATTTTATGTCGTGACAGCCTACTAAACACTAAATTAAATATAATACATGAAACGTAGAGAGGAAGGGGAATTATTCTTAATCAAAAGGTAGATATGGAATATGATTTTTTCTTGTATCAAAACCCCATTTATTTCCATGAATCATAAGCTTACCATCACAAAAGAAACTCAAGTTTATTGGTAAAAGTCATAAGAAATTAACTAAATAACATTACAGGTTTACCATAAAATAAACTATTGGGAAAACACTGATAAATAATTACTGTAAATACTTCCCCAGCGACAAAGGAAATTCCCCTCACGCACCCTCAGATTTAAGATTTTATAAAGGAACATTTTCCTTCCTATATTTTTATCAGTTAATAACTCCCTAGTTTGAAAAGTGATATAACCTGGAATCCATTAATTCCTCTTAATCATCACCTTTAACACACTTCTGTTTGACTCGTAAATAAAGGATACAGGAAATTTTAGAATAAAATCTTATAAAGGATAATCTGCCCCTCTGCATAACAGTAATGCCTTATCCTATGGAAGTCGAAGACTGTACCCTAAAGATAAAATTTCCTAGATGTTTTTTATTACAATTTTCTTTTGTACTTCAAAAGGTATATCTTTCCCTCTACACCTAAAATTTAATTGCCGAAGAGCCCAATGGTCAGTCATTAACGGTAGAATTTACCTTAGGACTTTTAGTAGAAATATCATCCACTAGGCCTTTGCTTTTATCTATAACTTTTAAAGAATAAAGACACTACCTTAAGCCTCTAATTCTTTGTAAAAAGGCCAAAACTTTGCCAAATTTATTTAGTAGAGGCTCCAACATCAACACCTGTAAAGAGGTATTGGGTTAATTATTGCCTAAACATGCTGCTAAAGAATTCCCACCATGGCATGATTTAGCTGAAGATTGATTTAATTTTGTGAGAATTTTGCACACCATGGATTGTGTGAACCTTTATCTGATGCCACTAGCCTCACTATCTGTTGATAAATACAGCTTTAACAGACGTATTGTCATGATGATAAAATCCTATCCCTTAAAAATAGTATAACCCATTTCCTTATCTACACTCTATACAGTCACAGACTTGGGATGTGCACTGCTATGACCAACACTAGATTCAAGAGGATCCGTTTGTATTATAATTTATTCGGGATCTCTCATCATGTTAGGCTATGGGGAACACAGCACTGTTACAAATTATATATTTCACAAGATTATTATAATTTCAAAGTATTGTCAGAAATCAGAATTCATATAAAATTGAACCACTGTTCTTTCATAAAACTCTTCAAATGAGTGAAAAACTACTTCAGCCTTCCCACTGATGAGCTATATTATATGTAGAAGTTAATTGCACTTTTTCCTAGGAAAATTAGTTTCCTGTCAAGTTAGTAATAAATTTAGTATTAATAAATCAAAGGTGCTTTCTTCTTCAACATCTTATTTATTTATCATATCCTTTGTTACCCTTTTTTCATTGGAGTGTGCAGTTATAGAGGGCCATACGAAAGTTAAGAATTAATTAAGTGAAAGAGGTCAAGAACCACAACGCCAGGTGATAACATAGCATGAAATCTTGCCTAATTAAGCTGAGAGCTAGTCTTAACATGACTCGATTTGTCTGGTTACAATGACAGGAAGAGTTGGAAATTATTTTAGTATTGAAACCCAATTCTGTAACAGATGTAAATATCATCAAGTACAGTAATTGACATATGACCTTGTGTCACCCCTGAAAATTTTAAGACAGAATAGACGCTAACTGAAGGCAGTGCTAACAATATTAATACACAGAAAGTATATGATTAGAAAAACCTTATCAGTTACAAGTAATGGTAACTACTGAGCCAAACTGTGAAACTTGAATGAATATCAACTATCATAGACACCCTTGTAACCACAATATCCATACGAGATGAAATACCCTGCTGCTGCCTCCGATGCCTTAGATGACCGCGGAGGTGGTAGCAGTAGGGGATTCAGCATTATGAAGCTTCATCTGTGGTGGATAATGTGGGAGGGTGGGCTGTGACACCCTAGCAGTACCAGCTGAACTCGGTTGAGTCCCTTGTTAGGCTGGGGGGAACGTAGAGAGTAGAGGTCCCCTTTTTGTTTTTGTTTCTTTGTTGATGTCAGCTAACCCCCAAAATTGGGGGAAGGGCCTTGGTATATGTATGTATGTACATCATAGATGTTAGTACTATCTTACCTTTTCCTTCTGTTATATCCCCTATCCTATAACCTTCCTTATTACATTCAGCATCCCTATCTTTTAGACAAATTTACTAGCGGAACTAAACAGCAGTCTCCAAAATAAACAAATCCCACAAATACAACAAATGCAGGTCCAAAAACTACTAACATAACATTAGTTGCACCAAAGATATCTAGGTTGGTCATGTCAATTACACATAACAGTACCTTAATCCCCTGGACAACAAGTAAAACCAAATTATACAATAGATGAGCAATCATTTGATAAAAACTTCAAGTAATGGCAAGAGACAAGGTGTGTGTGTGAGATGTTCCTTCAGTTACAGCCTTTCTTGGTTGGCAGCAATTTTCTTGCTTAAATCTAGGCCTCTCGAGTGTATAAGCAGCAAGTGTGCGTGTAGGAAAAGGATGTCGTAGAGTTGGAGAATTTACTATTTCACAAGGCAGTGAAGGTTGAGCTTATGATTTGAAGACAAAATCCAAGGAAATATAAAAAACTAATAAAAAAAAAACTAGTACAGGAACCAATGCAACAACCTGACTCCTTGGCAATCATATCTATACCTGGAAATGTGGTGAGGAGACACATTTGGCAAGTTGACGAAATAACGGGACCATCACTTTTACAAATTCATTTGGCTCAATAACATCCAGTATTTCCTCAAGCTCGTTTAGGAACATTACCTGTAAAGCAAAAAATTTTTCCGTAAAAATTACTATATTATATGACATACATACATATAACAAATGTACTTATACTCAATTATCTAATACAGTACTTACTATAAATGATGATCCAATATGATTACTACTAAATTATTAAAAAAAAAATATAAAATGAGAGAGAGAGAGAGAGAGAGAGAGAGAGAGAGAGAGAGAGAGAGAGAGAGAGAGAGAGAGAGAGAGAGAGAGAGAGAGAGAGAATTACCTCTTTAGGGCTATGGACTTTTGGCCAGAGCTTGAGCAGCGTTATGATAACAGGTTCCGTTAAAGATGGATCCTTCTCGAGAAATTGAACTACACAATAGGCCAATTGAGCATGATACACACTCAGAGACTTAACCTTATGAAGAGGAAGCAAAACCTTCAAAAGAAACACTTTGTGTTCCTCTTTCAGTGGCAAGGCAAACCCATTGATGATACTGTCAAAAGATAAAAAAAATTACAGTAGTATACATAAAATATAAATGATTAGATACACACAAGAAAAATCATACTTGCATCATGAGTAATGATTTATATCTATTCAAGAAAAAAAAAATTATGGCTATAAACTTATTTTAACATAAATGAATGCATTCTAAAAGACAAAACTACAATTATAAGTATTAGTACTACCATATAGTTCAAACCAGGCATTCGAATTATAGTCAAACCATTCGGTGGTGGCCGCTGAAAAGAGATCTTTGCCAGAATTTATCGTGTCCGAACATATACATATACATATATATATATATATATATATATGTATATGTATATATATATATATATATATATATTACTTACATACAGTACTATGCTCAATTTTTTTTAATGAGGCGCATTTGCGCCGACTCGCAGTGGTGCCCTTTTAGCTCGGAAAAATTTCTTGATCGCTGATTGGTTAGAATTATCTTGTCCAACCAATCAGCGATCAGGAAACTTTTCCGAGCTAAAAGGGCACCCCTGCGAGTCAATGCAAATCTGCTTCGCTAAAAAGAATTGATTATAGTCTTTGAATAATAAAATCCTCTTACAGGGTGCAACTAACAACCTCTGCTTAGAATTTAGGAAATTCAGATTATTGCATTAAAATTCACTAATCTCCTAAAAGAAAAAACACCTAATGGCATCAGATACAAATGAACTTCAAATCAATCTGGTAATTGCTCAAAATCTCGACTTCTCAGAAATAGCAAAACATTCAAATTCCAAATAAATGGATGCAATTTTTCTCCAAATATTTCAAGCTTTGAAAAAATGGGTTTCAATATTCTGAATATGTATAAATAAGTGCTTTTAGCAATATTTTTCGTCACCACTGGAGATCATAAGGAAAAATCATCACATTTAAGGGTTACTAATAAATGGTGCACCCCTTCCTTTAAAATCCAAATACATCTCTCCCCCCAACACAATACATAATATACGTTATATGTACCAAAGGAAGACATGGCTAGCATAATACAGCAATTATTGTCTGTAAATTTTTCTGGGCAAATTTTACACTTAAAGCCTATTAAGTATCATCTATAGCACTTTTGGCATCTTTAAACAATCATAAAAAATTTAAATATAAAAAGCAGCAGACAAAGAAATAAGCACATGTAGCAAACACTTATTTACAAATACCAGTTTGAATATAAGAAAACTATTTATCTATTCCTCAGGAAATCACAGAAAATGGTTGAATTACTGTATAAGGGATACTACAATAAATAGCGTTCCCTGGATTTTTTCACAAATAAACAAGTACCCAGTTCATAAAATGGTTGCATACGAGACTGGCCGCACTCGCACGAATAATAATAAAAAAAGGACCTTTTAGCAATTAAAACATTTTATTCATTAAAAAATTATTCAAAACATGAAACGTATATATTCTTGTAAAAAATGCAAAAATCTGATATTCCTAAATTCCAAGCCAGAGGTCGTGAGTCACTCTCCTTCCTCAAAGGAAGGATTGTTTAGTCTGCACAAAGGGGTGCAAATTTAAGGGTAGATCACCATTTATGTTCCTGGGTTGTATCAGTATGGGCTTCTTTCATGGTCAAATTTTATTCCTATCAAGTTTAAACATAAACTCTAGGCAACAGCTTTGCTGTGATTAGTTATTACAAGTCAAATCTAATCTACTATTTTCCCATAGATAATGTGCATCCAGTTTCTCCAAATAAGCACAGAACTGTATAAATTGTCCTAGATTTGGTATCTTGACACTCGAGAGGGATTACACCCATCAATTATGGGGAATAAATTTTCACGAAGAGAACAAACAATACGCTCACTCCCTTTCAACAAATAGTGACCAATTCAAATACAAAAGATCATACAAAATGCCATTCTCGTCATCTTGAGATTTTATATCTTACAGTGTGACACATTAGTGACAGGCTGCCAAGTGTTATATCCTAACAAAACCAACAAACAAATGATCAGACATCCCAACTACTGGGCTAACCTTTCTTGTTATAAAACCAAAGGAATCAATGTATTCTAGGTCCAAGAAATTAACAAATTTAAGATTAGCCTCACTAGTGATTTGCTCACACCCCAATTCATGTGCTCACAGCCTGATTGTGAAGCAAAGTAAAATGTTTTCAACCAATGAAGATTAGTAAAAGAACAGGAATTTAACTACTCCTAATGATGAGCATTAAAATCACCCACAACTTAAAAAGATTTTTGGAAATTCAAGGTCAGCATTTCTGTACAAAATTAGGTAGTTTATTTTTCCTAAGAAAATCTAAACACAAATTTATATTCCCATATATGAGAAATGTATGGAGCAAACCCTTCTTGCAACAAAGACAAATAGAAACTTCCTGAACAAAATCTATTAAAACCTAACCAGGATAAAAATCAAACCATCCTTTTACGTATCCCAGCAGTTACAAAAACAATATAAGATGTCACAAAAACTCTTAGTATATCGAGACTCCCTGAAAATGTTTGGAGTCAAAAAAATAAAAAAAGATTTATGTAATATTGTAACAATTTATATCGATAATCTTTGTTATAACCCACAAGTAGCAGCAAGGACATCAACTATGGAATTTAAATGAATAGTATTATCCCGAACCATAGCTACTTTGTCTGCTATGGCTATTTTGATGTTAGATATGTAGATAATGGAAAAATAACATACCAAACCTACAAAACATGGAATAGGTTTCCATACCTTGTTCTGACAGAGATATACATTCCTCACAATGAAATAGGATAGAACATTCCTGTCCTAGTTAAATATGACTATAGAAAAGAGAATGACATTTAAAATATAAAATTACACTAATACTCAAAAGAGGATTTTGATGCATTAATCCCGAGGCTGCCCAAGGAAAAAGATGATGGGGAGAGCAATTGAATTTTTATTTATTCTGGGTAATATTCGTGAAAACGAATATCAATTATTTACATTTCTACCATATAGTTTTGCTGGAACAGCCTCTAAGGTGCTGGATATAGGCCTTCTAAAAATTTGAACTGATTGTACATTTTTTCATCATAGTGATGAAGGTTTAAAAAATCAACAATTTTAACTTATACTCTTGAGGGTAGCATGAATGATCTATTCAAGACTTGTAATAGGGGACTATACAATGAATTTATTTCAATAAATATTTTTTGCATTATGTTTATGACCTGATCTTATATTGTAGCCTTTATTTTTACATGACATTCAAAGTTTGTCCATTTAAAGACTCATTAAGTTCAATACTGTACACTGCTACCATTAGCTCAAATAATTAAATAAGCATATTCTATTCAACTATATGATTCCTAATTAAAAACTATAATAGTCAAATTGATTTATTTCAAAAACTTTAAACACAAAATAGTAAAGGTGTAATGTAACCATTTAATTTTCTTCAAAATACTTACCTACACGTTTTCAAGAAAAAATCTATTGCCTACAAAAATTCTTACCTTCCTAAGATTTCTAACAATTCTGCTACACCATTATGATGCTCAGTCTCATATATGAATCTGTAATAAAAAAAAAATTAATAAAATATCAACCTGATATAACTACATATTTAATGTCCAATCAAAATAACAGAACTTATATTGTAAAAATGAAAAATTCTACAAATTCTAACAATTACATTTCAAAATACCAACTGCAATATAGTATCTAATTAGTCATGAAAATCTTACAAATTAGTCATATGAGAACATAAAATTTCTACAACCCAGAAAAAAAAACACTTACTTGTAAAATATATTGTTAATTTGTTTTCGAATAAACGCTCTCAGGCCTAAGAACTTGCCATATATTCTATGTAAAGTGGTCTTCAAAAAATCTCTCTCTCTAGGATCCTCTGAATCAAACAGTTCTAATAGCTGAAATAATAAAAATCACATGATACTTTTAACTTTTAGATTTGTAACTCGAGAATTATTTCCTCCTTAAACAATATTTAGTTTTAAATATAAATTTTCTTCCCACTTTTACATAAAACCATTCACCTCAATTTGAATATTTCATCTTAAAACTAAAAACTTTTAAAACAGTATAAATATTTCCTAGCTATACAAACACAAGACATTTATATGGGGTTACTCAAGTCTTTTTGCTAAGACCGAAAAAAAAAGGGCCTAACTGACAACCATGCATGGCTACCAGCAATACCTCCACACTGAGTTAGTGTGCTCCAGAGGCTGGCCCATTCTCAGTATGATCAAGACTTGAGGGTTGGATGAGGTGGGACATTTGGATAAATGACTCAGGTTTGTATAGGTGGGAAAAATACAAATAGCTTTTAAAAATTTGTAGTTTCTTTTTACGTGGATACAGACTTCCAAGTCATTTATAGGGGGGAGTCTTCCTTACGTAGAAGGAAATATCAGTCGTTAGACAGGCAACTATCCAGCCCTTCATTAACAATAAACCACAAAACAATATTACATTAAAAACCATCTTGTAAAGAGGCAAGGTCGATATGTCAGCCTCATCTTACAAATCAATGACCTAACGACGAGTAAGTATTCTGGTACGAAAAATATGTAGTTGTCCCATTAACACATTGTCACATACAAAAAGTTTGATTATTCCTACCTCCATAAGGATTCCTTCAATGAAATTACTACCAGAAGAGGGATGGACTAAGAAGTGAGTGAGGAAAACATGCATTCGACTTTCACACCCTTTACCAGATAATAACTGACAATGTGACAATAGGTTAACTGTCCTGCAATAGTTTGGCCTAGATTATTTGCTGTGCTGCAAAAATAGGCCTCATAGAAAATGTATCAAGTGATTTATAAGTAGTCTTTTTAAGAGTTAGCTGTGAAGGTAGTTTTCTCTTCCAAAGACCTGCACTTAGGACTTGAGTCACCGAGTGTTTTTTTCCAGAACATTAAGGTTGCAGCAAGACCATGAATATTATGAGCTCTAGAGGCCCTGAGCATAACTTCACACAACCCAAAGGAAATTGTGTTCTTTGAGATCTTTTTGATGCATCCAGTGCTCAAGAAAAGTTTGGAGATTTTTGGTTGACAAGAAGCAGTTATCTTCAAGATATCTCCTCCAAGAAAATAGTCATCCCATTTCCTCAGCAGGCTGATACCCATGGCATGAGCCCAAGCTAAGACCAGGGCCATGACTCGAGAAAAGACTTTGAGTCGCTGTCGACAGGCCGTAGCACAGCACCATGAAGTGGTAGATCTTGTCTCTGAATGGAAATCTGAGATACTGTCTGGACCCGAGACGAATGGGGATCTGAAAGTAAGCATTTTTTTCATGTCTATGGTCAACAAGAAGTCTTTCTCCCTGATGGCCTAAATAACAGTATCTTGAACCTTGTTTGGAGCACAAACTGGTTCACGTGGGAGAGGTCTATGATAGGTCTCCAGCCCTCTGAAAGCTTCTCTACCAAAAAGAGGTTACTGAAGAAGCCTTGAGATCTGTCCGAGACCTCTTCTACAGTGCCTTTGGACTGCATCCAAGACAGGTCTTTTGGGAGTCTCTCGAAGAGAGTTGAGGTTGTCGGAGTCCATGTCAGGGGAGGACGACAGTCCGTGAATGGGACACGATACCTTGAAGGGAGAACCTCTACCGTCTTGGGTTCAACCCTAAAAACTGCCATCTATCCCATGACTTCACAGATATCCACTAACTGGTGGAAAGTTAGGGATCTACCATAACAAAAGTAGCCATGACGGCCTCTTTCACTTCATCAGGAGAAGCGACCTCTCCAGGAAAATTTGGGGGCTTCCTTGGAGGCTGGTTGGTGTCTGGAGATAGTACATATCTCTGGACAACAACTGTTTAGAGAAATTGGTCAAACCTGCATCTTTGCATTTCAAGATACAGTTCACCAACAGGGAAACTGTGATGATGTAAAGGGAGCTCTCAGGCCTCTTCAAATTGTTTTACTACAACTGAGTTTTTCCCGTTTGCTGAAACGGCAAATTTAGACACTGCTGCTGACCAGTGGTCTAGCCAGGAGCAGGCCTGCACAGCTGACATGGCAGCTACCTCGATGTTTTGCAGCCCAGATGCCATAAAGGTGGAAGGCAAGTTAGCTAGCTTATCACTCGGTATACCTGGAACGAGGGCAGCAACACTCTTGCGTCGATAGCTATAGGACTAGGGAGTACCTCTGAGCTGACATATAATTTTCTTTGACGAGATAACGCCAAAGGAGGCAACTGGGACTATCTGCTAGACCACAAGGAGTTTTCAATAGGTCGAGCGTACCGTGAACCTGGTTTGACAAGGACACATCAAACCTGAATTTTGTGCTATGGGATTCTGTCAAAATGACATAAGATAGTGCAGTACCTGCTTTTCATCGTATGTGGCTCATAATCTTGAAAAAATGACACACCTCTGATCTGGAGGCAAGAACCTTGGATGGGGTACTAGGTTGCCTCGGCAGCTCAGATCTTAAATCCGCCATGAAAATCTAGTCATCCCGATACCTCAGCAGCCTGATCAGACGAATCATCAATAACAATCACGGACGAAGTAAAAGGTGTAGGCACCTGCTTCAGTTACAAGGCTAGAATCCTGTTTGGGAATAATGTTAGGAGGTTTTCACTCTCTCTGGCACATCCTGGAGTTTACTTCTGTAGTTAGAATGTTGACACATAATTGAAATAAATTAGATGGATCCTTGACTGCTCCTGAATACGATTCTCTGTCC
>NC_090725.1:17685860-17688360 GCF_036898095.1 Palaemon carinicauda | reverse complement strand
TTGTTGTAATTTAAATTCTAAACCTAATTTTTTAGGAGCTACACACAGGCTTTTCTTGTTTAGACTAACTATTGAAATTATGTGAAGTTTGACAATTTTGCATATAGTGCCTAGTTAAGATGGCTTATCAAGCTTTTTGCTCAACTAATTACTATAAGCAGCTATTCAATTTTAGTAAACAAAATTTCAACAATAATGAACTATTGCATTCTTGGTAGAGGGAAAGAACTTACCTGCAGTACAAATTTCTGATCAATGTACCGTTTAGCAGTGGCAGGCTGGAAATCTGGACTTTCAAGAAAACGTAAATAAAACTCGTACACTAGTTGTAAGTGTGGCCAAGCAGCTTCCAAAGTGGGCTCGTCCTCCTCTGGGTCGAACTCTGCTCCTACGGGAAAGCCAAACCGTCATAGGAGACTTTCTATTTCATAATTATATCTTGTTACAGATATATATATATATATATATATATATATATATATATATATATATATATGAGAGAGAGAGAGAGAGAGAGAGAGAGAGAGAGAGAGAGAGAGAGAGAGAGAGAGAGAGAGAGAGAGAGAGAGCGTGTGTGTCACCTACCACTGTTCTTGTTGTTGTGTGTGTGTGTGTATGTGTGTGTGTGTGTGTGTGTGTGTGTGTGTCACCTACCACTGTTCTTGTTCAACACAATAAATGTTGCTATAAGTACATAAACATTAGCTATCACTACAATTTTCTGAATGGATCAAGCATGTCTTTAGGAAACAATGAGTTATGAGTTTATGGTTTTTCTATGCCAGTCTATACCCACAAATTTTATCAGTTTATCAATTCATCGTCTTCTCTTCCTTCCTCTGCTTCTTTAGCAATCTCTATATGACCCCTTCTGTTAATCTTAATGTCCATCTATTATCCGTCATTTTCTTAAATGGCCAGAACATATCCATTTCTTTTTCTTACATGTTGTTAGAATATTTTATACTTTAGTAGGCTCTTGTTTCCATGTGACTTTTTCTTTTCTCTCTTAGTGTATTCCCATCATTATTCTTTCTACAGCTCTTTGAGATGTTACTAGCTTACGTTCCAAGGCATCAGTAAGGCTCCACGTTTCTGATGCATAAGTTACTACAGGTAGAACCATCTGATTAAATACTTTTCCTTTTAGAGAAAGTGGAATTAATTTTCATAATCCCTTTCTATTTACCAAAAAATCTCCATCCTATGCTTATCCTTCGTTTAATTCCGGTGCCATGTTCTGGGGAAACGCCCTCTGTCTGTCCTAAGTACGTATAATCATTAACAACCTTGAAAGGTTAGTCCATTACCCTTACATGTTCTCTCTCTGAATATTCATTGAACACTAAGTTAATCATATAGTTTAATAGCCATATTCATTTTCAGTTTTACATTTCTGCCTTCTCTCTATTCAAATATTTTATCATCTTTTGCAATTCCTCGATTCAATAAACAGAACTACATATACATTTATATATATGGTATTCAGGAAGCAACGATTGGAAACAACGTAGCAGAAAACGTAAAATGCCATGGATCCGGATTAATGAGTTTAACTTCTTATATTAATATATGAAGTGTGTTATTGATAAATTTCCCTAATACTATACATGAGGTCAAGTTATTGAAAATGTTTTCCATCTCCAAGGGTTAAACAAATTAGACCAAAATTTTACAAAAAGCCAATCTCATTATACCACCTCCGATAGACAGCTTGTCAATCCATATTCCTTAGTAGTAGTAGTCACAAAGAGACACTAAAAGTCTTCTTTCAGGTCTTTCAGGTCGCTCATGAATGGCAGAGGCAAGGGACAGTGACATCGCCCTAACAAGCAGGACAATGCCCTAGAGACTGACCATATATTATATGATCAGCGACCAAGCCTCCTCTCCACCCAAGCTAGGACCAGGGAGGGCCAGGCAGTGGCTGCTGATGACTCAGCAAATAGACCTACAGGCTCCCCCAAAACCCCCAACCTTAGCTCACAAGGATGGTAAGGTTGCAGACACTAATGGCACTAACGAGTCTGAGCGAGACTCGAACCCCCGACCGGCAAACCCCAGGCAGAGACGTTACCAATCAGGCCACACAATACTTTCAAGTTTATTGGAACCTTGATTCGATGCCCATGCAAATTTGCCGAGTTATCTTTATTATTATAAATTCTTTTTTTGGATAAGTTACCTGATTCCTCAAAATTGATTTTGAATGTACAGTAGAGATAACCAGAAATACTTGAGGTTAAATTTGGTTAGAGATGAACTTATCAAGGCAACAGCCGAGTATTTGGAATAAAATTTGAAACCTTTTAAAATTTGTTGAAATAAACGAATTTTCATCTACTGTTAGAGTTGTCTATGAAATAATGATGATGATGATTCTGTAGTAGTAGTAGTAGTAGTAGTAGTAGTAGTAGTAGTAGTAGTAGTAGTAGTAGTAGTGAATATTGATAAAATGAAATTTGTTAGGTTTCTCACAATACTAATATAACAAAAATGT
>NC_090725.1:17630860-17680860 GCF_036898095.1 Palaemon carinicauda | reverse complement strand
TCTGTGTTCAGTACCTACTATATAGGGGACATGTACATCACTTTAAAAAAGAAAAGTCTGACCTACATTGAAAATGGATTTACGCCACGTCTCATAGAATCAATTAATGACACAAGGGAGGGGATAGTGCTGTAGAGTAAAAAATTAATAATTTAAGAAAATTATGATACATTGCTGCACACTCAAAATTTTCTCAGCTAATCAGTCATAAATTCTAACTATACACTAACAGCTGTAGATTACAAAAAATTGATTATCAAGAACGAATAAGCACCATATAAAGATTGGGAGATTAACAGAATTGCAAAATTACAAAACTTGTGTCAATGATGTTTAATGGTAGTTCCTTTCTCAGGCAGCATCTATAAGGTTTTCAACGTTTCCAGAATGCTAAAATCACTGGCGACACCTCTTGCACTTAATGCACATCCTCTACATGTTTATAACGATCATTATATCCTTTCTTATTAGGTGTTATCCTTATTCCCTATCTCCTTTTCTCAGTTTTTCCCACAATATTTTGTTAATTCTATTTAGCCTGAATTTGCAAAATAGATTTATCCTTTGAAAATGTATTGAGGCTCTAAAAGTAGTTCTTCCCTCAGCTAAAGAAATGTACAGGATTGTCCTATCAATACTAATATAGCAGGGAGAGATCATTCCATTAGGGGAACATATAAAATTTTCTTTTTACAGATTTACATAAAACAAATTCTTTATGGCAGAGACCATTCTAACATGTAAAAATAATTGAATTCCCATTTACTGTATTGTACTTTTCTCTAGCCATACCATTTGATATTTTCCTTTCAACAAATACAGAATGTATGAAAAATTCTGAATTGTGTCCTATTGAAAATAACATTAAAACCTCCTTCACCATTAATTCACTAACCCCTGTAAAATATACAATGGTAAATCCCTTAAATGCCACTGCTAAACTGGAACCACAAGGTAAAATTTTCAAACAGCTCGCTTATACAGCCAACAGCTTATTTGTCGCCGAGTAAAGAAAGATGCTTGACGCATGCCCGTTCTAAGAATGTTCAGTGTGCCATGCATTGTGTTGCTCTGTTTTCCACTGCAGCTTTTCTATTGTATATAATAACTCTAGGCAACCACGTGATCGTGTAGTGTACAGTATACTATACCAACTGTAGTCATGCCTCTTAAACGTGCTTATGTGCAGCAAGTGTTGGCCTTAAGACTAAAAGTGTTGTCCCTGGTTGAGAAGATCAATATTCTCAATTTTATCAAGAAAGCAAAAAACAATTTTCACTAAAGCTGCCATAAGGTATGGGAAGAACAAGTCTTCCATTCGGGAAATATTCAAGAGAGGATGACGCAGTCACCTCCAGGTTCCAGAAGCAGATCGACCGGCGAGAGATCTTTAATCTCCGAAATGCGTCAGTAAAGGGTCCTTCTCTGTTCCCGACAGAGGAAGCAGAGGTGATAGCTGAGAAATGGAGGAAAGCTAATCAGGACTCGCTTTTGCACCAAGGTGTCTTTCCGGCTACCTAAGTCCTCTTCCACTTACAGCTACTCGAGATCATCAACTCTTTCTAGACAGGTACACAAGCATACCCCTAGGAAGTTTGAGGCATGGAATGGAACAGTAGTAGCCTTTCAGAACAGACAGGGTCAAGGGCGCAACGAGAATAGTAAGATCATCAACTCTCCCACTCTTCTGCTTAGACCAACAACGTTGTCATCATCATACAGCCAGGGACTGGCGAAGGACTTGGCCCTTCAGGGAGAAGTTCAGGCCATGCTAGAGAAAGGCGCTCTCCAAAAGGTCGACAACTGCTCGCTAGGCTTTTTAAGTCGACTCCTTCTTGTACGGAAGGTGGGGAGACTAAAGACCAGTCATAGACCTGGTCAAGATGGAAACTCCAGACAGAGTCAGGCAGGAGGTCAGGCCATTGGACTTGATGATGATGACTGACTTAAAGGATGCATACTTCTAGAACCCAATCCATCCCAACTCTAGGAAGTACCTACTATTCATAATAAAAAGCAAAGTGTACCAATTCAAAGTTCCTTGCTTTGATCTCTCAAAAGCTCCAGATCCCATTCCATCCAAACTCGAGGAAGTACCTACTATTCACAATAGCAAGGAAAGTATACCAATTCGAAGTTCTTCGCTTTGATCTCTCAACAGCTCGACAAGTTTTCACCAGAGTTTTTTCACTAGATTCTGCATGGGCACATCCCAATGGCTTCTGCGTTACCTGGACGATTGATTTATCTTGGCAGACTAGGAGGAAGACCACCTTCTCCACCGAGATAAGCTTCTTTCATTCATTCACGATCCTAGTCCCCAAACAAAGACAAATCTATCTAGACATGGACGTCGATACAGTTGTAATTAAAGTCTTCCCACCTTGAACAGACTGGCATGCTCACGTGGCTCTCCCTTTCTTTCAACAGACCCATCTACCAGCACAGCTTTGGCATTAGTTGCTGGGACACCTATCCTCTCTTGAACGTTTCATTCAGACTGTTGTCTTCCTCTGTAGCGCCTTCGATGGGAGCTGAAGAGACACGGCAGTGACCCTCCTCTATCATTAGTTCTGACAAGGGAGGATTCCAGACTATCTGGAATGGAGACTGGAAGAGACAAATCTTTTAAAAGGCTCCCCCCTGCTATCTCTTCAACCAGAACTTCATTTGTTCACGGACGCGTCGTAGGGTGGGGAGCTCAACTATTGTCAAGGTGGAACTGTTTTTCTGCAGCTTTGTCAACTAACAGTAAAAATCCAGGAAGTGGCAGCGCTCGAATCAATCACTCGACAGCCCACTTTATTTCAGGCAAGAACAACAATATGGAAGACAAGCTGAGCATGAGAATGCAAATACCTCAGAAAGCGAACAAGATCCAGACCATGGGGTTCGCTGACAGTCTTCCTAATCATATCCTCACTAAATTGGAAACTTCCGATATACTGCTCACTGGGGCCAGACACAGAAGCAGTGTTCGATGATGCTTTCCAACACCCCTGGGATGGCCTCAGCATTTAAGCTTTCCCATCGTTCTGCCTGATATGGAGCATTTTGAACCAAGTAGCCCCGAAATGGCCCCCTAAAAGTAAAATTTTACCCGGACCATCTACTACTTCTAATAGAAACCGTGAAATACCTGTTGTGCACAACCCACATCCAGATATTGCACAGCTTGGTGAAGAGATATCTTCAACTTCCGTTTACCAAGCCAAGCAGCCACCTTCTGTGGTTGATATCTTGGGAGGTTGTTTCTCCTCTTAGAACCCTATATTTCATTGATAGCCAAATTTCTACTTAAACCTCCAAAGAGAAAAAGCTTTGCTTAGTATCAGCGGTGAAAGGTTATCACTCAGCCTTGGGCCAGATCTTCAAGCTGAAACTGTTGATACTTCCTCTTCGGAAAAACTATCTAAGCTCCTCCTAAGTTTTGAGCAGTCCTGTTCTTCAACGGAGACAAGACCACCACCCTGGTTATTCACTAACATCTTATGATCCCTTATGAGGGCAAATTATAAACTGTTGAAGCTCGTCTCAGAAAGGAACTTTACCCTCAAAATAGTTTTCTTGGTTGCCTTAGTCTCCGTCAAGCATGTCGGCTTTCTTCATGGTTTCTCCTTTGTTGCTCATATAAAACACTGAAAATAGGCCTTGTTCTCCTTTGCCCCAGAGTTTTTAGCTAAAACTCAGAATCTGTCAGTTCCTGATTACCAGTTTTCTTAGTTTCAGGTAGTGAACCTTAGAGAGGTAATGAAGAAGGTAACTAAAAATAAAATGATCTCTTGGCTAAGAGAAGTTATTGACCATACTCATTCATCACCCTAACCTTCTGCTCCAGGGAGAGCTAGTGTTGGAGCTCACGATGTCAGGAGTCAGCATGACCCTGGAATTCCATAAGAATTTCAGTGACGCAGGAACTACGCATGCGTCTGAAAAATAACAGACTACCTTTAATGTCTAATACCTTCGGGAATTGACACACAGGTCCCTTGACTCTTTTTGCTAAGACCTGTAGTGGCTGCACAGCAAATAGTACAGCTGCTTCGGCTCCTCTCAAAGGACCACTAGCATAGGATTGAGGTTACATGTTAGACTGGGATAAAAGTGAGGATTGCAAGGCCCCTTCCTTTTCCACTACCCCGTCTCTTGGGGCACATCATCAGAAACCCTGTCAGCTGGGATCAATCCGCTTGCAGGTAAACCTAACTCAGCCTGTAGCTTTTTTATTATACAATATACAGAAGAAGTGTCATTCCCAAATTCCTTACTCCAGGGAGAGTATTGTAACCAGGCAAACCCAATGACATATATAAGACTCATTTTTACCAGAAATTTTCTGCTCCGCGTCCTTATTGAACGGGCGTGGACCCAATGGTATTGCAAAACCATCGGTGCACGAGATATAAAGAATCTCAACTCTGCAGCACTTACAACGTTCTGAATTTTTGGTAGCCCAGAAGAAGTACCCAGCCACTTGGAATAGGGACTTCCTTTCCCACCTAAGGACGAGTCTCATGTCAAGGATGAGGGTTTGTATTTGTGCTGGAACAAATGACAAATTTGGTGATCATTTGTACAGTATAGTTACTTTCTCTGAGGCATGAGCCCTCTGAAAAAGGTGAGAAGGGTTAGATGATAACCTGCTATCCTCGGATGTGTCAGAGGACTCGGGATCTGAACTGATTCTCCTCAGTTTTGATGGAGATTGGAGACTTTCCCTACTGGGAACTATTCAACTCCAAAAGAGATACACAGCGTGAGGTTGAAACAAAGTCAATAGAGGACAAACACTAGTTGTCAAAGTGAGAAACTACTCTGGGTGATCTAAAACAGCAATGGATTAAAGGACTAGGGTCACATAGAGAAGTAACTGGACGCCAACTGTCTCGTCTCCGTCGGTCAGGGATATCTACTTGGGAAGCGTGAGTACAGCCTTGAGGGTGCGAGCTCTATTGCTCACAGATATTAGGTCTCTTTTGAAAGAGGGCTTTTCATTACGCTCCATCCTGGAAGCGAGCATTGTAAGAGCACATCTTAGATCCTGCGGGGCATTTCTAGGCGAGGAGCATTTAATAGTTCAAGACATGTGGATAATAATTCAACTTCATCTGAAATCTCGGAGATTTCTCATTCCAGTAGTGATAGTAACTCGTTTGGTGTGGCTGCAACAGTCATATCATACCTGTTGTCTCGAATCGTATCAAGTACCAACAACAAAGTAAAAGTTACCATCCTACGAGAAGTCTTACTAGCCCCAAGCCCATACTTAAGTCAGCCAGGTCTTATGAGAGAAAAAAAAAGCACTGGTTGCTTGGTTATATCCACTAAAACATTTTTAATGTGACTCCTATATTGAAGCCTGGAGCAGTTCGATATTGTATGGTCCTCCAACTGTGAGAGAACAGTTCCGCTGAAATGTGTAAAACCCCCTTTTTAACTCCTGGATTAATGGTTCACTCTCCTGTGCCAGATTTCTAACACCACTTTTCATAGCCTCCTCTTTCCAAGAGAAAGGTGTCATTCATCCCCCCAGGAGTTGGGAATTCTGGGAAGTTTCCAGCATTTCTTTGTTAGAACTATTGCCTGCTGGCTTGAAGAGTTCCAACCCAACTTAGTCTGGACCTGCTAATATAGAAAGCCGTGTTTCTGACACAGCAGTGTCCACTTATCCCAATTATGATTTACCTGGCTTCTAGCCACCCAAATTTGACATCAGACTATTCCCCGAGAATTCTACTTCTTGCGGATTTAGTTCCCCAATGGGTAAGTTGAAAAGTACAGTTGCTGATCTACCTAGTTCATCCTCGAGTCATGGAGTGGAGGCCTCGTCTCACTAATCAGACAGAAATAGGAAAGGGAATTATCTTCCACTCCTGAGTTACCTCAGAATTCTAACCTTTTCTGACATTCCGATGGAAGTCTGTAACACAGGTCGGAACTCGAGGTTGAAATAACACAGTTTGGTTCAACTAATATGAATGTGACAGCTCTGTTTGGGACTTATTGACCAGAGCTTTCCCAGAATCATCGCCTGATTTTTCAGAATTTCTATTGTCCTGAGTCTACGGATTCTATCTCTAGTCCGCATCAGAGAATGTCAAAAACCCGCAAATATGACTAATTCGTAGATAATTTGTAATTTTCCTAACTATACAAACCTTCGCTATTTACATGGGGTAATTACTTCGGCGTAGCTGAATGACGAGCCATTAGAATTTTAACAAGGGTTTACTACCCCACCGCTAGTTAGCGGGGGGTAGGGAGGGGTAGCTTGCTAACGCCCCCCCCTCACACACACTAGTGAATGCTTCACTTTGCTTAGAGGTAGGACTTATCCCAGGGGACCGGGCTGGCAGGCAAATATGTGTAAATGGCTAAGGTTTATATAGTTAGGAAAAATACAAATTATCTACAAATTTGTCATTTATTCCGTAACTGAAATACAAACCACGCTATTTACATGGGGTGACTCAACCCTTAGGAAGAGCGGTAAGTCCCTGCCATACTGGCTTTGGCTTTGCCCGGGGACTCCATATTCGAGTGTGTAAGTACTCAGGAAATAAGGAGTCCCTGCGCCTCGCTAGCATGCTGTGAAACTGCTGCGGCCTACATAAGCTGTGTGTGAAGGTGAAGTGACTCGTCCTAGGAAGTTGACCTGGAGTTCTTCAGAGGGAATTCTAGGCTAGGACTCTCCCAATACCACCTCGTCAGGGTATGGGGACATGACAGTATTACACTTAATACTAGGAACACAAGGAAGCATGGTTTACCTGCAGTGGTTTGAGGTCTGCTCTGCAGAGAACCCAAGATGCTTTTTTCCCCAAGGGAGCAGAGGATGAAGAAAAGAATAAGGGCCAGACAGATCTTTTCATTCACGCAGACTAAAACCGGGAAACAATGCCCTCAACCTTCTGCTACTTGTCCATTAAGGAGCCTGAGGTTAGACCAGCTGTTGTGCAGCCACCACAGGGCCGATAGAGAACGTATCGAGCCTCCTGTGTGTTACGTCTTACAGGTAGTGGGCTGTGAAGGTGGTCTGACGCTTCCACACCCCCGCTTGCAGGACCAGCGTCACTGAATAATTTTTCTTGAAGGCCAGGGACGTAGCTATGCCCCTGACATCATGTGCTCGAGGGCGACGTGACGGAGAAGGGTCAGGATTCACGGCCAGGTGTATTACCTTGCGAATCCAGGCCGAGATAGTATTCCTGATGATCCCCCTCTTCGTTTTCCCAGTGCTCACGAACAAGGCTTGCACCTGGGGACGAACTGCAGCTGTTCTTTTAAGATACAACCTCAGACTCCTTACTGGGCACAGTAGGAGATGGTCTGTGTCATCTGTTACAGAACGAAGACTCGAAACCTGGAAAGTCGAACCAAGGGTCCGGCACTCCCGGATTCTGAGTCTTGGCAACAAACTCAGGGACGAACCTGAACGTTACCTCCCCCCATCCCCTTGAATGGGCGATGTCGTACGAGAGACCATGCAATTCGCTGACTCGCTTGGCCGAGGCCAACACTAGCAGGAACACCGTCTTCCAGGTAAGGTGGCGATCTGAAGCCTGGCATATTGGTTCGTAGGGAGGTCTCTTCAGAGACCTGAGAACTCGAACCACATTCCATGGAGGAGGTCTCGCTTCCGACTGAGGGCAGGTAAGTTCATAACTTCGTATGAGAAGAGAAAGTTCCAGCGAGGAAGAAATGTCCACTCCTTTAAGCCTGAAGGCATGACTTAAGGCTGAGCGATAGCCTTTCACTGCCGAGACTGAAAGGCGCATTTCTTCCCGCAAATACACGAGGAACTCCGCTATTGCTAGAATAGTGGCATCGAGTGGAGAGATACCCCTTCCACGACACCAACCACAGAAGACTCGCCACTTCGCCTGGTAGACCCCTGCAGATGACTTGCGCAGGTGTCCAGACATCCTATTCGCAACTTGTTGCGAAAATCGTCTCTCAGTGAGGAGATGCTCGATGGTCTCCAGGCGTGAAGTAGAAGCGAAGCTATGGCTTTGTGGAAGATGTTGGCGTGTGGTTGTTTGAGTAGCTCGTGACGTGGTGGGAGTTCTCTCGGAATCTCTGTAAGGAGTTGCAGAAGGTCCGGGAACCATTCTGCGTGATGCCATAGCGGAGCTATCAGGGTCATTGATAGATTGACTGATATTCTGCTCTTGTTGAGCACCCTCCTCATCAGACAGAACGGGGGAAAGGCGTACACATCGATGTCGTCCCACCGTTGTTGGAAGGCATCTTGCCAGAGAGCCTTGGGGTCCGGGACTGGGGAGCAGTACAGCGGGAGCTTGAAGTTCAATGCTGTAGCGAACAGATCCACAGTCGGGGAACCCCACAAAGTCAGGACTTTGTTGGCTACTTGAGGATCCAAAGACCACTCGGTACTCACTATCTGCATCGCTCTGCTCAGACTGTCGGCGAGCACATTCCTTCTGCCTGGAATGAAGTGAGCCGCTAGTGTGATCGAGTGGACTTCGGACCATCTCAGAATCTCTACTGCAAGATGGGATAGCTGTTCTGAATAGGTACCTCCCTGCTTGTTGATATAAGCCACCACCGTGGTGTTGTCGCTCATCACCACCACAGAGTGGCCCGCCAGGACTTGGTGGAACTTCTGAAATGCCAGGAACACGGGCCTTCATTTCTAGCAGGTTTATGTGAAGGTACTTTTCTGATTCTGACCACAGGCCTGAGGTCCTGCCTTCAACCTATGTATCATTCTAAGCATATGTATGAAAAAAATAGCAAATCGTGTTTTTTAACACCAAATCCTTTTTTAAAATGAAAACACATGTTTTTCCATAAAATCACATTAACCCCTTAGGCAAAAACACAAGATTTGACACTCAAAATTCTAGCGATTTATAGGGATATTTCACTTTACTCACCTTTGCAAAACACTATCAGAGATAGGACTTCATAAGTTTTGTTATACCGTAAAATTGAATACCTTCCTTTCCACTGATATGTGATACTACATGATGTATTTTGTAAAATTTTCATATGCATAAATATCAAGCGAAAAAAAAATGGGTAATATCAGATGTAAAACATGTTGAGTGATACCAAAGGGAGTAAAAATATCTGGACATAGAATACATCCAATGACACCACAGGGTTAATCATTTAGTAAGTAATCTTTCCATTTCTCCAGACTTAAGTTTCCTTTTTAACTATACAAACAAGAGAACTGGATCTATCACTGGTCCTTAGAGCAGTGGGGAACTTTCCTCTTTTCGGTTGATTAAGTTTGACCAGCCTGGGATTTAAAGAACACAAATAAGGCATTCATATGATCAATGAGTTTGCTTAAGGATGTTATTTTATAATAAAAAGTGAAACTTCCCATGTGATAAATATCTGGAAAACACATTTTTGGAGACGTTCATCTAGCTATCAATTTAAAAAACTGTCACACCTAGAAATTGGCAAAACTCTATAATTTCTTTCATTGGCATAGTAAAATAAGCTAACAGTCATACCTAGAATAAAGTAATTTCAAGGTTTCATCGTAAAATGTAACCATTGTAATAAGTACTGTAAAGATAATCCTACAAATCTAATTTACATTTCTGTCCCTCAGTTCAATACATACTAAACATAACTGAAACCCACATTACAGAAGATAATATGTATGCATGCTACATAACTTTATGTCTGATACAGTATATCAAAAATGCAATACTATTTGCACAATCACATTACTACTGTTGTGGACTACAATTAACCTTAAATAAAAAAAAAAAAAAAAAAAAAATCTTGGAAAAAGCCCAAAAGACTTATCCAGTGCTTAAGAAATATGAAACCCTTCCCCAATGCAGCAATAAAGTTAAAACCTCAGGCAAAACGGTTACACAGCAATAATGTCAAACCTATAACAAGACATCAAGATGGCAATGTTAATAAACAGCTCATACAATAATCAGGCCACTACAAAATTTAAAGCTTGAGCAGTTAAAAATGTGAGGGAAGGCAAAAATTGCCAGCTAATATCTACTGATCCGAAGAAAAAATTTTTTTTAGGAAGGATGAAAAGATGAATGAATGGATGGATGGATGGATGATTGAGTGCGCAGTGTATATATTTGAAACTGGAAATAAAAAGATCAATGACACTCTTACAGGGGATGGAACAAATGTACTCCAAGTACGGCATTAGTGGTCGATTTCTAGAAGCTATGAAGGTGTGGGTGGAATATGTAAAGGGACTTTTTCATGCTTTTGAGACCTTCACACCACACAATTCTAGTTTTTAGATTTTGTAAAATCTCAGTAAAATATTACTTGCTGAATTAAAAAAGGGCTTCAACACAAGTGCCGTACCTGGTACATGATGTCCCTACCACACTAATATAAGAGGGCTAATTAAGGGGATCCAGCTGCAGCAGAGTGCTTGGCCATCAAGCATTTTTCTTTCACCAAACACTGTCAAAATTAACCGACAACTTAAAAAGCTAACCATGGCAAATTCAGAAGCATACAATGTAAATGTAAAAAATAATTATGACTAAGTATGTTTTATATATATATGTATATATATATATATATATATATATATATATATATATATATATATATATATATATATAAAGATTTTTAAATGTTACTGGACAAGTTAAGAACAATTGTTATGTCCAAGTATGGTATTAACACATTTGTGTGTGTATGTATATATGTATGTATGTATGTATGTATGTATACATACAAGTCAAATCTTAATTTGTATGCAGTAACATTTTTAAAAATCTTAAAACCTATCTTAACTACTAATGTATATTATTCTAAAAATAGGCTAATTCAAAATTCATTAAACTACATGGTACTGAGCATACTGGCCATATGACTGAGGTTGGACATGTTTCTTCTTCCCTCTTTAGTACCATGATGAGGCTAATTACATATTATAAAATATCTAAGACACTAATTTGACTTATCAAAAAAAATTGATGAACAAAGGTAGCTTATTCTAAAACAACAATAAAAAATATGAATGTTCAATTAGAAACTGCATATGTAAACCAACCTAATAGTGACAATAATCTTATCACCATCAATGTCTTAGTCTAATGACCACTACTTGTCAAAGCAGAATTTGAAAAAACTTTCCAAGTTATCAGTCAAATCATTTGACAGAAATAATATATGATTGCATATTGTACAAAACTTGCCCAACAGTATTACCACAGTGAAATTTATCAAAAATTTTGTCAATCTACATCACCATTCCATGTCTCATCACTTGCATGAAAACCTAACACCTAATTCAAAGGGAGATGTTTTTCAATTGTTTTTTAAAGCCCAAAAAATTGAATTCTTTTTAAAAGACCTGCACACCAAAATAAAAGGAAAATCTGCAAGAATTTTATGCAACACCAATCTGTTTCGAAACGTAAACATTTAGAGATACGAACACCACCCGAAGATGAAGAGGCAACCATCATTACGTACCGTATTTATCAATCTTAACAATTATGATTATATATTAAATCAAGTTCTAAACAAGCATTACATCAGTCACAAACACTTATTGTACCGTATTTATCAATCTTAACAATTATGATTATATATTAAATCAAGTTCTAAACAAGCATTACATCAGTCACAAACACTCATCGAAGCCCTTAATAACTGACATCACTACCAACAGCCACCTATATGTAACATCTACTTTCACAAATAACATTTATAACTCATATTCCCTTGCCTATCTTAATTCAACAGTCCTTTTCCTTTGATGTGCAATTCTAAAGTTATCTTTCTGAACACTATTGTATTGTATTAAGAAATCTTAATTTTTTTGGGGGGAGGGGGCAGTGGGGGTTCATTTTTCATGCTACTGCACGTGTTTAGGGCAATGTAAAGCCCATACACTCCAAATTTCTCAAGTAAGCAATCTATCTTTATCAAAGAACTTTAAATCTCCATTTGAAAAACAAATATAAAAATACATCTGATATCATTTGAAAACTAACCATATACAAAGAAAGTATTACCTTTGTGTCACTTGATCTTTTTAAAATCATTTACACCTTTAACATCTCATTTGGCATGAAATTATTCTATAGCTATGTAATATTAAAAATAAGCAATTCTAGACACACAAATGAGACTGGGTTGACAAATTGCCAATTATTTATGCACAATGATGGGCATTTAAGGCAAAGATTTAAAAAATTCCCTTTGGCAGCTTCCAAACTAATTCTAACTTTACCCCTCTAATTTTTTACTATTAGGCCTAAGACCAAATCCTTTAGGGAAACTATTTGTTTAAAAATGACACAAGGCCGTTTCATTGACATATTATAAAAGCATCAACCTTCATTATAACGAAACATCTAAATCAGTCAGTCCTACAGTATCAGCCAATATCAGCCAAAAAAGAACTATAAAACAATTTCTTTCCTAGAGTCCTGGCAAGCAATTTTACATTAATAATTGCTTCACTTTCAATAGCTTTATTTAAAACTGAGCTCCAAGCCTCATCTCTGGCTTTAAGTGACAATTTCCTTTAACTTATAGTATGCTATGATCTTAATGTATACTTTCAGAAGGAATATTCATAATAAAGTATTAAGGATTCATGGTCATCCTTTTTCCTTCTTCTTCAGGGAAATTCATCCAGTTGCAGTCATAAATGAAAGCTTAAGCAGACCAACAAGACTTACTTCAACAACTTCCTTAAAGGTATCCTTTCAGACTAGTTTCTCCTTTGTATAACCCCTTCATACTTTGCTTTCATGTAGTCTCTTTATGAGGCTCCATAAAATAAATATTTTTCAGGGTTTAAAGGCTGCTCATGAATGGCAGAGGCAAGGGACAGTGATATTGCCCTGACAAGCAGTACAATTCCATAGAGACTGACAATATATATATTGGTCAGTGACCAAGTCCCTCTCAATCCAAGCTAGGACCAAGGAGGCCCTGGCAATGTCTGACCTATAGCCTCCATCAAACACCCCATCCTTAGCTCACAAGGGTGGTGGGGTTTCAGCCACTAAAGGAACTAACAAGTTTGAGAGGGACTCAAACCCCAGTCTGGTGATCACCAGGCAGGAACGTTACCAATAGGTCACCACAACCCAAATTATTGAAGAACCTGGTCAAAGTACTTCAACCCAAAAAGGATTTAAGGCAGATTTAATATTTTTTCCTGAGGTCACTTTCTCAATTGCGGTAATTAGCCCCTTTGACTAACGGGTGGTGTTTCAGGGTACAAACATTTACTTAGCAGAATCTAAATTAAATAAGGTCTTTGGGCTTGAAAATAACCTACCATACACTACAGCAAGTTCAGTGATCATTCACTACGAACCAAATAACATATAACACCTGACTACTGTATCAAAACAATTCCAACTTAAACTTTTTCCCCAGATCTCATGTTATAGACAAAATTAATAGTGGATAACAAAATAGAACAAGTGCATGCTATTCTCTGAATACTTGTATGATTGACAAAATAAACATAATCCCCCTTAGAAGCCATGATTGTTATGTGAACTATCGGAAACGGTACTTGAAAGATAAAGCTCCACAATTTCAGGCCTATGTGAAAGAGTAATTCCTGCTTGACAAGACATGGAATGATTTCTAATTAAAATCTGCTTATGATATCCATTAACACCATAAACCATTTGAGATAATATATAAGAAATTTCATTATCAATGATATGGATACTCCTATCAATTAGATTTGTAACTATGTCAGCATATTTAAATGATCAACAAAACCATTAACTCATTAAATGTCAGCACATGCAATCCAACAGGTAAAACTATCATGAAGTCTAATTAAAAGGCTTAACAGCTCAATAAGCTTAAATTTGATCTTCTAACACTACATACAATACAAATAAAGCACAACACTCATAGTACTATCGTATGCTGAAAAATAAAATACAGTATTACAGTACATTTGACACACGGAAGCGTGACTCGAAATACATATTACAAATAAACCCATGGCCAAATGTACTAAACCAGACTTGAACTAACTACTGATATAATAAATTTAATACTGTAAAAAATTTGTATAAATACATTCTGTGGCATCCCTAGTAACCGATCTTTGAATTATTCAAAGTTCAATTAGCCAGTAGTTTGAATATCTTCATTACAGTACTTAAATTCAACAGTGCTTTATGAAATTTATGAACCCACAAAAAAAATTCCGAAGAAAACCAGATATGTCACCTAACATTACTTTGGATGTAATCAGTGTTGTGTGTGGAAAGTGTAAGTGGGCAACTTTAATATTTGCAAGGAATACAAAGGTGGGATATATATTCTCTACCTCCTGTCCATATTCTTCCCTAATTGGGGCCAAGGTACTATCCAAAGAAAGAGATGGTTCTCCTTTGTTAATTATGCTTTTAAGAAACAAAATTTATTCTTGTAGCATGTTTTCAACCTTGCCCAACTCACCTGAACATTAAATAAAAATGACAACCAAGATTGAACATAACTACTGACAAAATAAGATAAAAGAAAAAATATTTACGGCATGTCTTCAGACTGCCTTTCACTAGGTGAAGTAACACATTGACACATGTATGGAAACGGTTCTCATGTAAACTTCACTAACACTACTCTAACACAGGACAAAAATAATAATATTAGTAAAAATTAAACTACTGACAAATTAATGTGAATTATCAAAAGAAAATTCTTAGGAAAGATATGTGACCAAAGGGTAAAACCTTTTGAACTTCAATATAGTACTAAAGTATTAGCAGTTGTTAAAAAATTAAGCAGGAAACAAGTGGGTTTAGAGCTCTTGAATACAGTAAAATACAAATTTAAAGATAATTTGTATTTTTCCTAACGATACAAAACAGTCCTTTACATAGGGAACTGGAGTACAAAGCAATACAAAATTTAAAACAAGATGTAAACAAGTGGCTAGTAGCTTGCTCACGGAACCCCTATTCTGATGCCATGCGGGACGTTCTGGGAGGTAGGCGTTGGCAGGAAAGTGCGAGTAAAGGACTCTGGTTTCTATAGTAAGGATAAATACAAATGATCTCCAAATTTATCATTTGTTCCAGTACAAATGCAAACCTTAGTCCTTTACATAGGAGACTCGTCCAAAGGTGGGAAGAAGTCCCTATTCTAACTGGTTGGGTACTTATCTTGGGCTACCAAAACTCGAACCCTTGTACGTGATGCAGAGTTTAAGTTCTTACACCTAGTACACCAGTGGTTTGGTAATACAGTCAGGTCAAGAGCCTGTGCAATAAGGGTGCGGAGAACAACCTCTCTCTGCATCAAGTCCAGAGCGTGTGTGTAAAAAAAAAAACACGCTCACACGCGCGCATAGTAAGAAGCATATATATATGATTTTGCCTGATTACAGCACATACCCCTCATAAGGAGTGAGGGGAATGACACTTCTATCTTATATAATAGAAGAGCTACAGGTTAAGTGGGAATTACCTCCAAGCAAATCGATCCCATCTTACAGGGTTTCTCAAAAGAGGGGAAGATAAATGAGAGGACCAGTCAATCTTGACTTTCAACCCAGCCTTACACTTCAACTCCATTCTCAATCCCATGGTGATGGTCCTGTATGAGAAACTGAGGCATTGGGTTGACTCCTGCCGATAATGGGTAGTAAATGTGCTTAGTCCTTTCCAGATGCCTGCATGGAGTACCTGCGCCACATTGAAATTCTTGAGGAATGCCAAGGCTGTACTGAATCTCGCACATCATGAGTTCTAAACCAAGTTCTCCTTAGGGCAGGTGGTGAGGATGGTGAATGAGTCAGGCAATAAATTCCCTTAACCATAGGAAGATAGTACTTAAGTCACCGTCTTCTTGACTCTCCTTTTGCTAACAAAGAGGTGATGCAGATGAGATCAAGTAGTCTACGCATGTTCAAGGTAGTGCCTCAGTGCCCTCACAGGACACACAAGCAACAGATTAGCATTGTCAGGTACTGTTCTGAGGATCAGGACCTGAAGGGAAGAAAACCTAGAATCGGGAACCAACGGATTCTGGGCTTTACCTCGAATCTGCGGAATGAAGGAGAACAAGATCTATCTACTGCATTCAGTATGAAGCTCGTTAACACATTCGGAGGAGGCTAAGGTGAGCAAAAGATCTCCTTTGAGGGCAAGGTTCATAACTGAGACAAGCCTCAACTGTACATAAGGTACAGCAAGGCCTTAGTAATGTCTCAGAGCAGTGAAACTCCTTTCAGCCTAAAGACCTGGCTGAATACTGAGCAATGCTTTCACTGCTCTTCGGAGGTAAAGTAAAGTTTGACTATACAGAAAGTCCTCAACCTACAAACATTCGGAGATTCAAACACAAATTCAACTAAAATATAAAAATCTCAAGATATTGTATAAAACATTTGTATAATGTAATAGGCTAATGAAATACTGTCATAAAACAATATATAATCTAATACAATAAGCTAAACAGCATAAGCATTTGCAATAAACTGATATTTATTTCATTTGAAACGTGGCTAATCATTGATTTTTCCTACTGGAAATCGTAGGCTTGGGAGTTCTTAGGCTTACCCTATGCCCAAAATTCAACTAACAAACAGCTTCTTGGAACCTAATAAGTTTTTTTAAGTTAAGGACCAGTACATGCAATAAAAGGCTCCAAGAGGAGACACACCCCTCTTACGACCCCAAACACAGAGGATAGCCCGGTTGTCTTGGTACACAGAAGTTGAAGCTTTTCAGAGGTATCCCACCCTCTGTCTCAATTTTTCATGAAGTGTTCCTCTGAGGGGGCAATGTTGAACAACCTCCATGCGTGACACCATAGTGATTCCACTAAACTTTGGAATATCAGGGCATATGGTTGGCACAACAGGTGGGGAGAGGAGGGAAGTCTCTCAGAGTCCTTATTCAAGGAAGTAAAAGGTCTGGGTGTCATTTTGCTTTGGGCTGTTAAGGGTTACCGACGTCAATTGAGAATGGGAGTGAACCGGAACCGCATAGACTTCGAGGCCAACCCAGGGGTGCTGGAAGGCATCATCGAACACTGCTCTTTGGTCAGGCCCGGTAAGTGTTTTCTAATCTAGAGCTTTTGTGAACAGGTAGACTGTTGGGGGACTCCACAAAGTCAGGATCCTCTTTGCTATCAGAGGATCGCAAAGATAATTCTAATCCAATGCATCTCCCTGCTAAATTTAACCATCTCAATGCTCCTCTTTGCCTGGAATAGAGCGGGCTGTTAAAGAGGTAGAGTTGAGCACTGACCACTAGCGAATTTCTATTGCCAACTAGTAAAACTGCAAAGAAACCTAACCACCTTGTTTGATTATATATGTCATTCCAGCAGAGTTGACGCACATCGGTGACACCCAGTGCCTGTTCCAAGAGTTCAAAGGCGTAACAGCAGGACAAAAGTCGCTTGACACTCGAACACACTGATATGGTATCGAAGCCCCCAGGCCAATCCATTGTCTCAACCCCAGGTACTGTAGGGAGTGGGCTCCCTATCCTTCCTTTGCCGTGTCCATGAATCATGAAGGTTCAGGTGGAAACGACAAAAGGGGTAAGCCCTGTAAAAGATTTATTTCAACCCGCCACCATTCCAGGTCGAGTCTGGAATCCTCCCTTATCGACACTAATGATAGAGGAGGGAGGCTGCCTAGCGACCAATCTCTTCATGTCTCATGGACAAGACTGCAGGTGGATACGACCATTCGGAAGACGACGTTCCAGGGAGGACAGATGATCCAGCAACTTCTGTCAAGGCTGTATTGGCAGATAGGACTGTTGAATGAAAGTTATATTCACATCTCAATAGTGGACCAATCTGTTCCGAAATGGTAAGACATCCTAAATCTGTGTCGATGTCTATATCTGGGAAAATCAATATTTGTTTTGGGCATTAGAGGTGACCTCTTTAGATTCACAAAGACCCCCAGCTCATGACAGAACTGTCTGGTGGGGAAGAAGGTTGTCGTATGAGTTTGTCAGGAAACATCAATCTGTTCCGTTCTGAAGGAGACTGAAGACCTTCCCTACAATAAATTCTTCAATTCCGTAGTAAGAGTACACGAGGTCGAGAAAGTCAATGGATTTTAACCGGTAGTTGTCGATGCTAAGCTCCTCTGGGCAATCTTGAACTGCTATGGGTTCAAGGACAAGGGTCACCCAGAGGAGTAACTTTATTACAAGGTCACCCCTTTGTCAGTCAGGGAGGTATATCAGATAAACCTGCAGGTCTAAATCATAAGCGCAGGCTTAATGGAAAGATATCTTCTCACAGAGAGTTCTGCATTACACTTCATCATGAAAGTGCGGCATAGTAGGGGCCCTCTAGGTGAACGTCTCTGTGACACGTGAAGTGGTGAGGAGCTTGCACTGTAACTCACCTGGTCCAGACTTCTATTACCACAGGTTCAAGAGAGGGTTGTTTGGTGGATACAGGTCTGTTAATCCATGCATACACTCAGGAGGGCTACCGCACTCAGGAGTGTGCGTGTATCGAGACATATAGCTCACCCAGACAGGGATCTTCATGACAAATACGGGCATCATATGCTTCCCAGAAGGGGGGGCTCGCACTTAATATGCTAACACTAAGCATGTCTCTGCTGCTAGTCTCAAAAGGCGATAAACTCTCTCCCTTTTCTGTTTGGGATGGAGACAAGCTGAAGGTGTCCAGCACCGGAGCTTCTTCAAAGCATGAGCTGTCCCAAGGAAGTCCATACAAATCGCAGGGTGTCATCAACCTGTAAAGCCAATGAAGACTCCTTCCGAGGGAGAAGCTCTCGAGTTTTTAGCTTCTGGAGGAAACCAAAGGGAAAGGGTAAGAGGGAAGCATACTGGGGGTCAGAAGAAGAGGTCGAGATTTCTTCAACAATGACCCCGAAAGAGAAGAAATCATTTTGGACCTCCTCTTCCTCTTCCTGCCACACGCAATCAACTGGGAGGGTGATTAAGCCCAACATTCACATGGAGATTCCTGGCTGCAGGAATAGACGCTGTAGGAAGGGCACAATAGGTGGGGGATCCTTCTCCTTAGCACTCGTGAAAGTGGCAATGTTGTGCCAACATCATTGGACAATTATGTGTATGTACAGGCATCCCAATAACAAATAATCACTAACACACTTGAAAGAAAAAGAATTTTATGACAAATACTCTAGTCAGTTGAAGAATGCCTATTCTCACCGATTGTTCAGCGAGTAAGCAGGGAGGGGCTTCAGCGGTCCCGGCCGGTAGGTCCACCTGTTTACACTTTGTTTTAAACATTTACTCAAGCTGCACTGATATTCTATCCTATGTAAAGGACGAGGGTTTATATTTGTTTTAGGATTCAAGTATTTTAGGTCGAGAGGTCTCTCACATAACGCATTAAACTCATAAACCTAGTTTATTACTGTATACTCTCTCCAGACTTTGGAAAATCTTCTATAATGTACTTTTCTTTCTTTTTTGGTGTTGGTAGGGGCTCTTGTTTATCTACTTAACATGTCTGAAGATTATCTGATATAAAAAATTAGCTCTTGACACCACTAATATTACCTACACTGTAATGTTACTTGGATACTGTAGAGCTATTTCCCCTTCATTTACATAAGAAAATGATGAATGCCTAAAGAAAAGAATGGCTGAATACTCTAAATCTTGACTTCTTCATAAAGAACAAAATTTCATCAATATTCTTTAAGGTGAAACTTGAAACTGGATGAAAAGTCCAAAACCACAATCTATAATAAATTTCTTCCTAAAAGCATCAAGATTTATACCATAAATATCTAGTATGTCTGAAGGATTTTAAAACTAAAAACAATAAGACATTATTACAAAAGATCAGTGGTGTAGGGGAGTTTAAGAAAAGTTCGTATTTAACCATACAAGTGTCGGTAATATATCCACAAAGGCAGTCTGAAAACCCCTTCAATCTCTTACATTAAAACCTTTTTATCTACAGGTGACACTAAGTATGGACATAAAAACAAATATTGTAGAGCAAGGAAAAAAAATGCTATACGCATCCAGGACCAATCTTCAAAGATATTTTCCTAATAAAAAAGCAAAGTGTGAGTAACTAGAGTAATACTCTATACTGAGCATAAGCTTAATATTTCTTAACAGCACAAAAAAATTAAACAATACTTGAAAAAAATCAATGAACATCTAACTGAGGTTTTCCTTACACAGACCTGGTCTTCCATCTAATGTTAGGACCATGGCAAAGTTATTCTTACCGCTTGAACCTATAGTGTACTGTATACATACAAAATCTATGTATCTGATTATTATACAAAAATATTTAAAAGTAATCAGTAGCATACAAAATAAAATATGGGTATACAGTATATAGTAAAATTTAAATAAATTAACAGCCAATCCCTTTCACTGATGCTGCTACCAACAAAATAACCAACTTCATGACCTCCTACACAAAGTAAACCCACCATAAGAGAAAATGAACACGGAAGGACGAGACAAAATTTCCTACCAATTTAAGAGATGTAAAGACCACGGGGCTACTTTTCCAGACTCACAGGCACTGATTAATGATTGGTTAAAAAAGGAAAAAAAAGAAAAGAAAAAAAAACCAGCCAAATAAGTTTCAAAGAAAACACAAAATATGCAGTATCATCATCACAAGATTTGATAATGATAAAGAATAGCTCAGCTTCAAATAAACTGTTGTACATGCTGTATTAACCTGTATCAAACATATATATACATACTATTCTATCCAAAATACAAACAGTATTGATTGGTCCTGGAAACAAACATTCATAGTACTGAAATGATATTGATAATGGGAACCTTGTGAAACCATAACAAGGCTAAAAAGGATATTTTTCTGAAATCCCCATGGCACTAAGTTTAAGAACACTGACACTGCATGTATACAGTATATTCACGTGTGTGTGTGTGTGTGTGTGTATCACTACCTATGAGGACAGCTGAACCAAATCCCCGAAGATTCTTAAAATATGAAAAAAAATAATTTATCCTAAAACTGTTCAATATATAAGGGAAATCCTAAAACCAATGTACAGCTTGTTAGTTAAATACATTACTGTATTCTAATACACTAAAAATCTAAGAGGTAAAATTAAATTTCACTAAAAAGGGAAGGTATTTGGCCCATCATACTTCTGTTTTAAGAGTTACCTTTCCTGAAATTGAGTAAATGTTAAATTCATCATAACTTCAGAGGTAAAAAAAAAAATTTCAACCTATCATAATGATCCGGGATAGTGCAAAGACATTCATAAATAATTCCCTAAAAGGAATTCCTTTACATATAATCCCAGACCTTGTCTGCTGCAGAACAATCAGTCTCGACTTAACACAAGACATAACCTCTGTAAATTTATTACCACGTGTGCAACTTCTAAATCCTGTTGTAGATTCAGTATTATATATTGAAGTAAATAAATAATGTAAAGTTTACTTTAGCCAATAACATTTCTATAAAAATTAATCAATGGATTTGTGGCCCTGTCTTGTAGTACTATAAATATAAATACTAGTTTGAAATCCATAAAGATGCAGCATTATACACCAAGATAATTTACTTAAAATAAAGTTTTATTATTTAAACCCAGTGCCAAATTGATATGAATATACACAATATGTATTATATGGCTAGTACATTGACAGCAAGGTAGCCTTGCATTTGCATGGATTGAAGATCAAGTCTCAGCTCACCTATTAGTTTAAGCTGTTTATTAGGGAGGTTAGTATTGTTGGGGACATGGACTTGCCCAGCTGACATTCAGATAAGATTGGAACTTTTATTAACTTATTTCAAAATGTCCTGGTTCCCTTTTAAGTAATAGCTACTTCATCACTATACTCATGATATAGATTTTAGCCTCTTCACAAATTAACCAAAAGATTTACTGAACTACAAAATTAACAATAATGTTAAAATGAGACACCCAAAGAACTGCTTCAACTAATTATCGTGTGGTTTGATTTAAAAGTGCAGGATTTTTTACTCAACTCAAACCAAAAATTAACTTCAAAAACATAACCATAAAACTTGTTTAAACTGGTGATTAAAATGCTGCACCTTCTTTTGTATTCCATACAGCATATAAATCAGGTCTTGGAAATAATAACAGGCATATGCAAAAAAATAGGATTATATATATATATATATATATATATATATATATATATATATATATATATACATATACATACATAAACCAACCTGTACCAGAAGAATATAAATGAAAAACTACAGCAAAAGATTTAAACAACTTTAATCTAAGTAAATAGGGAGGGAACAGCATCATTAATCAGAGACTGTAAATCAGTAATCATCAAAGAAAGCAAATAAATAACTGCCAGTGCTTATAATTTAAAACTAAAATGCAGAAATTGCAATAATGTGCATACTACAGTACAGTATATACAGTTATATCAATCTACCAAAAAGTATCAACAAGCAGTGAGATAGGCTTAAATAATAAAATGGGTAAGAATTCCTTCATTAACTGTGCATACTGCAACATAAGTACTGTATTACCAAATTGTAAATAAACTCCAACTAGGGTAACCTACCCCTGCTAATGACTACTAATAATGATTAGAAAAACTAGAAGATTCAGCATAAAATTCCAAAACTGATGGTAAGCCAGAAGATTTAGCATAAAAGACTTCCAATAGTGCTCAAAACTAGAAAATTTAGTACCACTTCCAAACTATAATTAGCAGACTTATTTAGCATTATTTCCAAATAACAATTGGTAGAAAACCTGTTAACTTTCAATATCACATACTGTATTAATCAAGACAATCAGTAAATTATAAAATTGAAAATTCATTGAGCTACAAAAAAATTCTAAAGGCATGATTAGTAGTGCATAATATTATTCAAAATTGTCGTTGAACATATGATATTCTATCTACTAATGTCTGGAATGGTTTACTCAACATCATCCCACCTGGATAACGAATGACATTACTTACATCATCTGCATCGTTTCCAACTTGGTTCTTTGACGTTTCCTGAAAGAAAATGCAAAATTAAGACAATGACAAATATCCAGACATTTTCAACTTCCAACAATTTTTTACTAATCAATTGACCACTGATTTCAACTTCACTCAAACCTTAAAACTTTCATATCTAACTTCCATTAAATGCATAGAGTGCAGTAATCCATTGGTGAACCAACACACTGAACGACAAATAGTTAGAAATAAAAAATTCTGGAATACACACACATAAATTATTTGGATATTATGACTTAGTTTATTATAGAAAACTTTTCATAATTTTACCATTATGATTAGAAAATGTATCACTAACCCTGCATTCACAAAATCTTCTTTCAACAAAATATGATGGGTAGTTCATTAAGCATTACAGCATCATACCGTAGTTCAAAACAATTACGAAAATTTTTATTTCATAAAACCAAGAAGATTCGTCATAAGAATTGGATTGGATCTATGATTGGGCTACATAGGTCAACACTGGAGCCTGTAAGCTCATTAAGCCGGGGAAAACCCAGCCGCTGCAATATGAAGTAAAAGTTAGGCAAAAGGAAGAAAGGAAGAAAGGAAGCAAGTGCAGAGATAAAGTGCAGCTAGGGGCCAAGGGAACACTACATTGTGCACTGACGGCATTTGCCAACTAAATGGCCCAAAACAGCTTAACTACCTTTGTTTTGTAAGTGGTATAAGAGATTTGCCCTTCTCTAGAACAGTTATTTTACTCTACCAACTCCTAATATTAAAAAATTATATTTTCAAAATAAAATAAACCTTTGCATATAATTACACGCTGGTTATATAAGAATGGCTTAAGTCTCCTGACGCCCCAGCAGAAATTTCAAAATCTTGCGCAGCTATCGCAGATATGCCAGGTGTACACCAGCGCCCTCGCGGTACAACAGGTAGAACTATACCCACAAGCCTCAGATCTTCCATGCCTCATAGTCTCTAGAGGGGAGGAGGGGGGATTTTTAACTTATATAACCAGCGGGTAAGTATATTCAAAAATTTATTTTATTATGAAAATATTTCTAAATATAAAACTTACCCGCTGGTTACATAAGAATGGCTGATTGACACCCCTTGGTGGCAGGTCAGAGACAGCTACATATTCGGAAATTCACTTAATCATTACATAAATAAGAGGTTCTCACCTGATAAGGAAGCTGACAGCAATGATACTCTGCCTCATTTCGTCAGCTATCCTTAGGAGATCCAGCGATCCACTTCAGATCTCCCTGGACAATAATATTTGTTCGTAATACTAGGCAGGCAGTTAATTCTAATAGCCAGGCCTTCTCCATCACGAGGCTCAATACTACGCAGTACTCTAGAAGTTTTATTCCAGCTGTTACCAAGTTGTGGATTGATCTTCCTAATCGGGTGGTTGAATCAGTAGAACTTCAAAAGTTCAAAGTTGGAGCAAATGCTTTTTTGTTGACCAGGCGGACATGAGTCTTACATATTTGTTTTTGATGTTATTATTAGTTTATACATGACATGTCTGTTTTGACGTTGTTACTTATTTTCGAATGATTTATTGTTAATTTGTTCTCTTCATTTATTTATTTCCTTATTTCCTTTCCTCACTGGGCTATTTTTCCCTGTTGGAGCCCCTGGGCTTATGGCATCTTGCTTTTCCAACTAGGGTTGTAGCTTGGATAGTAATAATAATAATAATAGTAGCTGTCAAACGGTACAACCACCTATAACATGACTGGACCTCAACTAATACCCTTGTTCCGGGCGCACTCTAGGAACAAATTGACCACCTGACCAAACAAAAGATTGCGGAAGACTGACGACCAATCTCCACAAACAACCATAACATTACGAGTTCCAAGAGATAGAAAAGGGGTATTAGGAAAAAGGGAACGTAGTGGTAGATCACTCACCTACTATCGCATTCGCTGCCACGAATGGACCCAACGTATAACAGTCCTCATAGAGTCGGAATATGTTTCAAATGAGATGCGAATACGGACTTACTCCTCCAAAAGGTCGTATCCATCAAACTTTGCAGAGAATGATTCGGTTTGAAAGTCACTGAAGTCGCTACTGCTCTGACTTCATTTGTCTTCACTTTGAGAAGCCTCTGACCGCCTCATCACACTGGGCGTGAGCTTCTCGAATTAACAGTCTAATGAAAAATGATAAAGCATTCTTTGACATGGGCAGTGAGGGTTTTCGCACTGCACACCACAGAGCATTTGAGTCGCCTCTCAGACCCTTTGTTCTGTCCACATATAACCGTAATGCTCTTACTGGACTGAGCACCTTCTCCAACTCATCTCCCACCACATCATAAAGATTAGGGATCTCGAATGATTTGGGCCATGGGCGAGTAGGATTCTCATTCTTGGCCAAAAACCCTAATTGTAAGGAACAAATGGCTGTTCCATCCCGAAAACCAATGTTCCTGCTTAAAGCGTGAACTTCACTTACTCTTTTAGCAGTGGCTAGACTAACCAGAAACAAAGTTTTCAAGGTTAGATCCTTAAAAGAAGCCGAGTGCAAAGGCTCAAACCTGTCACTCATGAGGAATTTAAGCACCACATCCAAATTCCAGGCAAGAGACGCTGATTGTCTTTTCTTGGTGGTATCAAAAGACTTAAGCAGGTCTTGTAGATCCTTATTATTGGAGAGGTCTAAGTTCCTGTGCCTAAAAACTGTTGCCAACATACTTCTGTAACCTTTAATTGTAGAGGACGAGAAGTTATGTTTATTTCTAAGGTCTAGGAAGAAATCTCCAAGTTAGAAGAGGTACTGTATGAAGAAATCGCGTTAGTCCTACACCACTCTCTGAACAACTCCCACTTGGACTGATATACCTTGATGGTGGAAGACATCCTTGCTCTCGCAATAGCCTTGGCTGCCCTCTTCAAAAAAACCTCTAGCTCTAACGAGTTTTTCGATAGTCTGAAGGCAGTCAGACGTAGAGCTCGGAGGTTTAGGTGGTTTCGAGCCAAGTGAGGCTGTCTGAGAAGATCTGGTCTTAAGGGAAGGCTTCTCGGGAAATCTACCATCCATTCCAGTACCTCTGGAAACCAGCTCCTTGACGGCCAGAACGGAGTTATTAGTGTCATCCTGGTTTCTTCGTGAGATACGAACTTCTGTATCACTTTGTAAAGAAGAATATTGAACGGGGGGAATGCATAAACCTCCATGTGCGACCAATTCATTAGAAAAGCGTCTATGTGTATGGCTTCGGGATCCGGTACTGGTGAGCAGTAACACTCCAGTCTCTTTGTCTTTGCAGTTGCAAAGAGATCCACGAGAGGACGACCCCATAACCGCCACAGACTTTTGCAGACGTCTTGGTGTAAAATCCATTCTGTGGGGAGAATCTGACCCCTCCTGCTGAGTCTGTCTGCACTCACATTGTTGACTCCCTGAATAAACAGAGTCAAAAGTGTCACTTTCCTTTCCTCTGCCCATATGAGAAGAGGTCTTGCTATCTCGTACAGAGTCCATGAGTGGGTTCCGCCTTGCTTTGTTATATAGGCCAGAGCTGTAGTGCTGTCCACATTGATTTGGACTACTTTGTCCCTGATATGCTTTTCGAAGCCTTTGAGGGCCAGATGTATTGCCAAAAGCTCCTTTTGGTTTACGTGGAGAGTTGTTTGCTCCACTGTCCACGTTCCCGAGAGCTCCTTCTTCCCAAGTGTTGCCTCCCACCCCGAGTTTGAGGCGTCGGAACATGACACGAGGTCTGGGCTCTTCTGATGTAAAGACAAGCCTTCCTTCAGTCTGTGCTCGCTGTTCCGCCACTGAAGATGTAACTTTATAAGTTTATAGAGTCCGTGATGGGAACGCTTTCCCTGTCGAGACTGTCCCCTTTATTCCAATGTCGATTGAGATGAAACTGAGGGGGGCATAAATGCAACCTCCCCAGAGTCACGAACTTCTCTAATGATGAGAGTCCCCCCAGAAGGCTCATCCATTCCCTTATGGAACCGAGTTCTTTCTTCAGAAAAGCTTGGATTTTTTGGAGAGCTGACTGTATCCTCACAGGCGACGGAAAAGCCCGAAAACTCCGCCTGTGAATCTCCATCCCCAAATAAAGAATCTCCTCTGATGGAGTCAGTTGCGATTTTTTCAAACTCACCAGGAGGCCCAGTTCCTTGGTTAATTCCAGTATCATTCTCAGGTCCTTCAAACAGCAATCGCCTGAGGAGGCTCTTATCAGCCAATCGTCCGTGTACAGGGAGGCCCTGATTCTCCTCGAATGCAACATGCTTACTACATTTAGCATGATCTTGGTGAATAATAGAGGAGCCGTGCTGAGACCGAAACATAGGGCTCTGAATTGAAAGACCTTGTTTCCGTCCATGAATCTCAGATAACGTCTGCAGCTGGGATGTATTGGAATATGGAAATAGGGGTCTTGGAGGTCTAATGAGACCATCCAATCGCCCTTCCTTACCGCTGCAAGAACCGTCTTCTGAGTCTCCATCGTAAACGTCGTGTTCTAGACGTAACCATTTAGAACACTTACGTCCAGAACCGGTCTCCATTCCCCCGAACTCTTGGGAACTAAGAAAAGTCAGTTGTAAAACCCTGGAGATGTTAAATCTTGCACTTCCTCTATTGCTCGTTTCTCTAGTAATAGAGACATCTGAAGTCACATGGCTTGCTTCTTCGGTCCCTCCCTGTATTTGGGCGAAAGATCCACCTAATATCTGACTAATGGAGGAATTGATAGGAATGGGATCTTGTAACCCTCCTTTAACACTTGGACGGACCAGGGGTCCACTCCATTCCTCTCCCAGGCCTTCCAGAAGTAATTCAGCCTGGCACCTACTGCTGTCTGAAGGATAGGGCAGTCAGACTCTACCTCGGCCGGTCTGGGTTCCTCTGCTCCAAGGTTTTCTCCCGTCTGGTTTGAAAGAACCCCTTCCGGTAGGCTTACCACGAAAGGACTGAGAAGGTCGTACCCCAGAAGAACTTTCCTTAGGTTTACGAGATGAAAAAGCAGAAGGTAAAACTTTCCTGGCCGTATTGGCCACCAAGTCATGAGCGGCCTTCTGGGTGAGAGCAGTGGCAACTTCCCCTACCAACTCTTGTGGAAATAGAGTAGCTGACAAAGGAGCGAATAGTAGCTCCGATTTCTGGTAAGGCGAAACTCCCGACGAGAGAAAGGAACACATAGTAGCCCTCTTCTTAATAATTCCAGCTGTGAACAGAGCAGCTAACTCGTTAGAGCCATCCCTTACACCAGTGTTTCCCAAACCTGGGGTAAATTACCCCAGAGGGGTAATGGACCCGTATTTTTGGGGTAATCAAGATGTTCTGAAATTGAGTTATTCACTGATGATGGTTCATTTTGATATCCATTAAAATGGAAAAGTTTGCATTTGTTTTGGATCCTTAACTATAAGCAGCCAATAGGGGGCTACATGATCCATACAGTTCATCAGGTGGCTGCAAAAAAACATCGGATGTTACCGGGTATATGTTCAATGGGGTAATAGATTAGTTGGAAATCAAATTTTGGGGTAATCATTTTAAAAAGGTTGGGAAACACTGCCTTACACCTTTGTCCATGCAGGACATCAAATGAATAAGGCCACTAGTATCTATGCCTTTCATTTTGGAGACCCTCCTGCTTAAGGCTCCCAAAGACCAGTCTAGATAATTTAGAACCTCAAAGGCCCTGAATAAACCCTTATGTAAATGGTCAAACTCTGCCATTGACCACCATACCTTTATTTTTCTTGGCCAGACGACGAGAAGAATCCACCAATCTCGAGAAATCTCCCTGGGCAGAAGAAGGAAATCCCAAGCCCAGCACATAACCAGTCTCGTACCAAACACTGGATTTAGAGGCCAATCTTGCGGGCGGAAAAGCAAAGGCCGTTTTGCCAATAGATCTCTTTGAATCCATCCAGGAACCCATTAACTTCATGGCTCGTTTAGAAGAGCGTGAAAGTACCATCTTAGTATAAACAGGCACTTTAGATGCTTTCCCTAAGATAAATTCCGATGGAGGAGAACGAGGGGCCACAGGGGTAAAATGTTCAGGAAAAAGGTCTGTGAGAACTAACATCAATTTCCTAAGATCAACATCATGTTGATAATGTTTGTCTTCTTCATTCTCAGAAACGGCTTCTAATGGTTCCTCCACGTCAGAATTCTCTTCAAGTTCATCTTCTGACAGTGCAGCAACTGCTGCAGCCTGAACCGAAGGATTAAAGTTTGAATGAGACCGCTTGCCATGATCAATAATAGTTTCCAACTGAAGTGGAGAGGTCGAGGTTGACTGGTGTGCGACGCCATGGATGGGTCGACGCTCGACGTAAATGGTTAACTGCCGTGTGTCGTCACGTGGATGCCTAGCGTCCGCTTACTGCTGGATGGAACGACGCTTGGTGTCAGGAGTCAACTGCTGAATGTCGCCGCGTGGACGCCTAGCGTCCGCTTGCTGTTGACGCCGACGCTCTATGCCGTCATGAGTAGACTGATGATGGTCGTCCCGTGGACGCTAGGCCTAGCGTCCACTTGCTGTTGACGCTGACGCTTCATAGCGTCAAAAGTCGACTGCCAAGAGTCATCACGGAGACGCATTGCGTCCACTTGCCAACGCGGGCGCTCCTCGACAGGTTTGGAAGTCAATTTTTGTTTGGCAACAACCTTCTGACGTGACTCATCTAAATCAACCTGCTGTTGAACACTGCGAATGGGAGACCGCCTGTGCGATAACACGTCAGCACTAGAGACCACAGGCCGCCTGTGCGACAACTGGTCTGACGCCCAACCGTACTGCCAACCGCAGGTTGAAAAGACTGCATGAACGACGAGAACAGTTGTTTCGTGTCCAAAAGCATAGACCACTTAGGATCGTTAGTCTGTAATACATTCGACTACTTTTCTAAGGGGTTATCAATATCACTATCACCACGCTTTTCGGGTGACGACAGCCAGTCTGAAGGAAGTGGCGGAGCATGAATAGTAACATCAGCAACAGGCAAAAACTCTGAATCGGACTGTAAGTCATCGACACGCACACCATGGTCGGAGCGTTTCGCAGGCGTGCAAGCGTCGAGAGAATGGAAACGCTCAGGCGTATCCCAAGTACTACAGCCTGGTCGTGGAGGAGATTTGTGACGCTGACTAACCGCGTGCGATCTTTTGAGCGGTCTGGACGCGTGACGCCAGTTTTCACTACCCGAACCTTCATTGGAGGAGGGTGATAACGTACCAACCTCATCTTTCCTACGATGAGGGTGAACGACCTGTGTTACGGCAGCAGGAACGTTCGAGGGGACGTCTGCACGATTGATGACGCTTCTCGTTCCCTTTTACCGTCCGACATTACTTCTCCCATGGGTTCGGGAACTCGAAAGAGGTCGTAGGCTGGGCGAACGACAAGATCGTGCAGACGCACCCTCCACAACACTGAACACATTCGAACCACTTTTCACATTTCCGACAGATTCACGATTTTTCAGTACCTTGATTACGGATAAAATCTGATTTCTATCCGCCGCTAAAGACTCAACTTTTTCACCGAGAGCCTGAATAGCGGTAAACTTGTCCTTCAAAGAAGGTTCCTTCGGTTGCTGATCTACCACTACGGACAAAGGAATTGGATCACTAACATTAGGCAAGATTAAATCAACAGAGCGTGATGAACTAAGCCTAACCCTGTCCCTCTCTAATCTCTCAACATAACGTTCATATGTTACCCATTCATTTTCTGTTAATGAAAAACATTCATTACACCGATCCCCAAAAGAACATGGTTTTCCCCTACATTTAATGCAAACATTGTGTGGGTCTATAGAACCTTTAGGGAGTCTAGTACGACACCCTTCACTAACACACTTACGAATTACAGGGGAGGGGTCGGCCATATTGAAAAGTTAGGAGAAAGACCGACAACATAAAAACAAAGGTTAAATTAATAAATATAACCCCAAACAAAAAGATTTCAAGAATAAATGATACAGAAAACAATTAAGCGATAGCCCAAACTCAAAAAACGTTGTACATCAATTGGAGATCGTTAGTCATTGGAGGGACTAGAGGTCAAAGATCAGCATTAAGCTAGCAATTGGCGATCTGGTGATCGGCGACCTAGCGATCAGTAAACTGTGAACTAGCCATCAGCAAACAGTGATCTAGAGATCAATCTGTTGATGCTTTCCTGTTTGCTGACGGTGGTCTGTCAAGGAAAAAAAGAAACTTCAGGAGAGACAGGGACCAAGGATTCCCCATTTTGATTCCCTTCGTAGGATGGAATCTTCGGGATCTTGAATCCTTCTGTGAAGCCTTATTCCTCTTTTCACGATGGCAATGTTTATGTGTTTGCGGGGAGGAATGGGGCAATGGTGACCTGTCCAAAATGTTTTATTCCTTTTTACTGACAATTGCGCAAGTGTGTAGGAGAGTACTGGAGCGATGGCACACAGGATGATGCTGGTGCTTAATATCTGCCTGGAGAGCAGGCAAGCCCTGGTTCTTAGGCAAGAGCTGGTGCATTGTATCTGTGAGCCTTGACTCTTTGGCAAGAGCTGGTGCATTGGACCCGTGACCGTAACTGCGCAGGAGGGCGCAGGAAAGTGAGGAAGAGCGCTGGCGCTCAGTAAGGCACTATGTAATTTTGTGCATTCTCCCTAGAATGCGCCGAAGCGTGTTACTGGTTGCGCAAGGGTGGGTGCATTGGCGCGTGCGTGAGAGTACTACGTAGAGACTGTTGGCGCGTGCATGCGGAAGGCTGCGTGCGCGCACTCAAAATTATTGGAGCGCGCACACACGAAGGCCGTCGGCACGTGTGCGCTGTTGACTGTTGGTGAGCTCACGCGCCCGCAAGACTGTTGGCGCGCGTGCAGGAGACCATCGGCGCCCGCGCACAGAAGAAAGTCAGACCGCACGCGCGAGACCCTAGGTGCCCGCCCGTGGGAGAAAGTCGGCCCGCGCACGGGGAACTGTTGCCACGCACGCAAGAGCATTGGCGCTTGGAAAATCATCGGCGCCCGCGCGCGGAAAATCGTTGCCGTGCGCGAGCAGAAGACTATTGGTGCACGCGTAAAAGCATTGGCGCTCACGCGCGAAGGTAGCGCTAATAGGTTGGCAGGTCAACTGGTAGGATGACCAGTAGCAGGACGATCAGGAACTGGGATGTGCCCTTTAAAAAAGGGCGAACATCCACCGATGGGGACCGTAAGCAGGTCTGTGTTAGAGTCCAGGACCGAAATCCAAAGGACTTCGTTGCAGCGCAAGGTTGCGCTGGTAGATCGGTAGGTTAGCTGGCAGGACAATCAGGAACTGGGATGTGCCCTTTGGAAGGACGAGCATCCACCGACGGTGACCGTAAAAAAAGTCTGTGTTTAGAGTCCAGGACCGAAGTCCAAAGGACTACGTTGCAGCACAAGGTTGCTCTGGTAGATCGGTAGGTCAGCTGGCAGGACGATCAGGAACTGAGATGTGCCCTTTGGAAGGGCGAGCATCCACCGATGAGGTCTTGGTAGGTCTGCTGCGCTGGTAGGTCTGCTTGATCCTCCGAAGAGGTGTGTCTATGAGTGGCCTCTCTCGCGAACGAGAGGTGAATACTTTGTAGAAGAGACTTGAAGACACCCCTGATGACGCCCATGAGTGCCGATGGATCAGCAAGCTGACCTTTGACAGTAGCGATCCTCCGAGGAGAAGTCTCTATGAGTGGCCTCTCTCGCGAACGAGAGGTGAACACTTCGTAGGAGACTAGAAGACACCCATGATGATGCCCCTTGAGGGCCGGTGGATCAGCAAGGTGACCTTAACCCTTTTACCCCTAGGCTATTTGGAACTTTCCAACCCTTAACCCCCAAGGGTTATTTTTTTTCAAAAACATTTTGCAATATATTTTTTTTTTTGCTCTAACAGCCTTAATTTTCGTCACAGAGAGGTCAGGTTGGTCTCATTCTCTTGGAAAATGCTTGAAGTTTCTCAAAAAATTATCAAAAATATGAAAAAATAAATGTAAATAGCAGTTTTTTTGCAAGGACGTACCGGTACGTCCATGGAGGTAAATTGATGAGTTTTGTGAAACGTACCACTACATCCTTTGGGGGTAAAAGGGTTAACAGTAGCGATCCTCCGAAGAGGAGTCTCTATGAGTGGCCTCTCTCGCGAACGAGAGAGGTGAACACTTTGTAGAAGAGACTTGCCAAGACCGTGCTCTGCCCCTGAAGGAAGAGAAGTCTGGGCGAAGGCAGCAACAGCAGTCGGAGACGATGAATTTATTAAGATGTGGGAAGAACTCCCTCTGAAGGGAGAAACAACCTCACACCTGGGGAGGAAACTTCCCTCAGAAGGGAAGTTGTCCAACCCCTGAAGGCGAACCTCCTTTAGCGTTTTAAGATGATCTGAAGTGCTGGTCATGTTGTCACGGGAGTACTTCTAAGAGAAGGGATGACGCCCATGACGACGTCCTCTGAGGGACGGCAGTGACAGCTGATTCCCCACGCATGAACAGAACAGCTCTGCTTCGTTGGCACTCTTAGTCGAACGAAGAAAAACTGCATAGTTAACTGGGAAAAAATAAAATCAAATGATTACTTAACAGAAATTCCCTAGGGAGGAACTCCGAAGAGGAACCCCGAGGGAACAACATAAAATAAGTATTGCGCCGACAAAAAATTAATTATTCAACAAATTCCCCAGGAGGAACTCCGAAGAGGGGAAAGCATAAAATTAAGTATTGCGCCCTTCCTTCCCCAGTTGACATCCACGGGAGAAGGGGGGAGTGGAATAACTGTAATAAAAACAGAATTACAATTATTTAAATCAGCTAAGAATATTCTCTAATAGTGAGAACCACTGACCCTCCGAACGGAAATGTTCCCCACGGAGAAAGCTGAAAAGTTAAAATACAATTATATTTTCACTAAAAATAATTGAGACAAACAATCGGAAGAGCAACCTAACTCGCGCACGGGAGAGGAGCTTCCCAAATAGTACGTTGTTGTTGTAAAGGTGATCGACCTCGAGGAGAGAGAGACCTTAGACAATCTTCGAAAGGCCACATTCCCTTCGCTTAGAATCCATGTTTCCCGTAGGAAAAAGGAAAAGGCGAAGACAACAGTTGAATGAAGAGGGTCCAGGCGTTGACGATTCCTGCGGCGACCGAGTTAACGGTTATATGCCGACGGGAAGACCGATGAACCAGAGAGGGAGAGGTCGTTCCCCACGAAGTGGAACTGTGCTGGACTTGCTACTACGCAAGTGTCGTTGTCCTATATGTATCACACACAGCACTAACACTGGAAAGGAAACTTACCACATTTCTATACACTTACATAAAAATTAAGAATGTTTTCATATAAATACAAGTATAAGAAAAAGTAAGTTAAAAGACAAAAATTAATGGCAGTCCAGAATAGGCGAGGAGGGAGAGAGGAAAGACCATTCTCGATCCAACCCAAAAGTAAAGTGACTAAATCACAGGTGTGAACGGGAGTGGTAGCAAGCTACCCCCACTAAATAGCGGTGTGGGTAGTTAACCCTCGCTAAATTTTAATGGCTCGTCATTTCAACCCCGCCGAAAGTATAACCCCTAATAAATAGTGTGGTTTGTATTCCAGTTACGGAACAAATACCATTTAGCTCTCCTGCTCCCCCAAAATTCCTGAGTAACACGTGCAGCTCCAAGAGATCAACCAGGAAGTAGCCAGTCGACAATTAGTAGCACCTTTAAAGGCTTTAATTTCTATCCTGTGAAGAGGAAGGCCCATGGTCTTAAGAGAGTCCGCACAGATCTGGATATAACTTTTGCCATCCGCTCTGACAAAGCTAATAATCCTAAAGTTGTAGATGGAAGAGAAAGAGGTCAAGATGCAAAAGAACACTAGAACAAAAGGAATTGGCAGTTAAAGGACGTCTCCTGAAGCTGTACCATCCTCAGACAATGACATTGATGACTCAGGTGTTCCCATCTAGCTGCACAAAGACTCATCAGAGGCTGATATGGGTTCAGATCAAAACCCACTAACTGGGATAGACTAGGCTGGCTTAATTTCTTTTTTCAGATACCACTGTCAGGTCCAAAAGTTGACTCATGAGGTAGAGTTTGGGTGGAGAAAGATGCTACCACTTCATGTGGGAGGAAGCATAAGGCATCTGAAATCTACATTGGGAGGTAAGTTATCTCATAAATATGTCTATACTTTAATTTCAAGCTTAGCTTACATTTTGAAATAGCTAAAAAAAGAAAATCATCTCTTAGTTACAACTAAGAATAACAACTTCTATCTTAGGTGCAAGATGTCCAGGAGGAAAGCTTTGCTGTTTTTGTTCGATTCCCTAAAAGAAATATCCGCAGGGTTTTATGCCTGTCCCATAGAAGATAGTATCTCTTTCCCTGTTCTTCAACAGGAGGTTGTAGAGCTACAGTAGGTGACTGCCCAGAGAAAATTTGGTTTTAAATTTAAAACTATTATTATTATTACTTGCTAAGCTACAACCCTAGTTGGAAAAGCAAGATGCTTTAAGCCCAGGGGCTCCAACAGGGAAAACAGCTCAGTGAGGAAAGGGAACAAGGAAAAATAAAATATTTTAAGAGCAAAAATGTTAAAACAAATATCACTTCATAAACTGTAAAAACTTTAACAAATAAAGAGGCAGAGAAATAAGATATAAAATAGAACAGTGTGCCCGAGTGTACCGTCAAGCAAGAGAACTCTAACCTAAGACAGTGGAAGACCATGGTACAGAGGCTATGGCACTACTGAAGGTTAGAGAACAATGGTTTGATTTTGGAATGTCCTCCTTCAAGAGCTGCTTACCATAGCTAAAGAGTCTCTTCTACCATTACAAAGAGGAAAGTGGCCACTGAACAATTACAGTGCAGTAAGAAGAATTGTTTGGTAATCTCAGTGTTGTCAGGTGTATGATGACAGAAGACTATTCGGTGTGCGAGTGTATAGGCAAAGGGAAAATGAACCTTAACCAGAGAGAAGGATCCAATGTACAATAGTGTCTGTCCTAAATCAGTAATTCATGTACAGTATATGGTATATAGTATAATTGGTTCACCTGCATAGATATTCTCACATCTGGCAAGGGAAGTAGCTGTGCAAGGTCTTCTTTCTCCCCATTATCTTACATTAAGGTGTCAGTTGCCTAATGTGACTTCTCCAATTTTTATCAAAGGCATCCTATGCCACCAAACCTCTCTCTCCATATCATCCTTCACAGTATCTCATCATCTAACATCCTGCCTCCCTCTTGATCTACCCCGCATTGGAGCTTTCTCTCAAGCTCTCTTCACTCCCTCCCCACCATTCATCCTCAACACATGCTCATACTATCTCCGTTGTGACAGACTTAATGCCTTTGTAATGTGTACTATGCCTGGCACTCTTCATATTTCATAATTTTCCAATCTTTCAAAGCGTTGATATTCCCCTAATGCTTCTCTAAGCATTTTCCTCTCTGTTCTCATAAGTAGCCGTAAGTATCAAATTGATGAAAATATTTCTCAATACAAATTCTTTTGTTTTAAATGGTTAAAGTAAAAAACATAACTATTTCCTTAAAGTAATATATGAAAGTTTCCAGACCTTTCCATTAGCCTAGATCATAAACACTATAAATACGTAGTCTATTCTTATATTCAGTAATATTTTTTGTACCTGCCTGACTTATCAAAAGTTAAACTTTCATTATGTGTGCCTAATGTCTTCCTTCTTTTATGTATACTATACAGTAAGTGCAATTTAATGAAGTTGAAAATTTTACATCTCCACTAGGAAAGGTGCGTCTCCATGAGGCCACGTACATAATGCAGATGCACCTAATTTATTGCTAGGTAACTCGCAGACTACTGATAATTATCCTATTCTGATTGAAATTCAGTACTGTATAAGAAAAGTCATTTAGGAAGAAATCAAGACAAAACTTGAAAAAATAGGGAAATCCAAAGAGTTATAAGTGATGAAAGAAAAAATCCATGTGAAATGCATCTCTCTTGTCCCCTTACCCTAGTAACAAGGGAAAACAGTCAAGTTAAACTTACAGTAAATCAGAGACAATAGTGGAACTATATGGAACACTAAACCAATAAGTAAACAAATAGCTACCAAAGTATGCAAAGTTGTCTAAATTCCCTTTAGTAAATAGATAAAATGGATCTTTGTAGCAATAAAATATATAAGAACTAGAAATCGAATAATGTAATCTTAATTTCCAAAATTCCAAGCCAGAGGTCAGTCATCAATTGTGCTTCTTAAGTAATAGAAACAAAAAGAAAGGTACTCATGATAGCGACTAGCAAAGCCAAGTCTAGACAATTTTCCCAAATCCCAAGTTGTGGTATAAAAATAATCATCTGAGAGAGATGATTTTCTCCCTTTCACAACAAGAAACTAAACTCAAGTGATGGCTCCTATCACCATCCTAACAACCGGGGTATGAAGATGAGGCAGGTGTTAGGCTAGGTCACTATCTAGGACTGGTAGCTGTCAAAGAAAACTCCTAAATCCATGTGAAGGATATGTTGTCAGAATGTATGGCCATTTAAGCTATGAGAAATGTGAGGATGGGGAGATACTTCTAAACAAAACTTTGTCTAGAAAAATTGCCCGATTATGTGACTTACCCAAATCTAGCAAATAATGGGGCAACTGCTGCACCCCAAAGGAAAGGGAAGAAAGAAAAGTGAAAGGGCCAGTTGATCTTGCCTATCATTCTAGACTTACATCGCGACCACTATCTTAGACGAGATGTTACATGTCCTGTATCATGAAGACAAGATATGACAACACCAATGGGTACACCTGCTTTGCCAATTTGCCTAAGAACTGTGAAGAAGTGCCTCCTTGCTTGTTGACCCCTAAATGTAGGGATAATGGTTAGAAACATGAAGACCCAAGATCAGCAAAAACATTACAGAATAAAGTAAAAGTTATAAGGTTAGACAACAAGATGGAAGAAAAGAACCAAGAACAAAAGCTACATTAGAAAGCTAAAAAGAGTGAAGGTAAGGGTTGAAGGGTCACTGTAAAAGCCCTTTTGTAATGATTACAATGCACCCTTCAGATGCACTGATGGCAATACCAACCTTTCTGGGGAAAAACACAAAGCAGCCAAGAAAATAATCTTGGTCTCCAAAGAACTGCCATGAAGAACTTTGTATGGACAATCATTTGCTTGAAGACACAAAATGTTTGCCCCTGTCCTGAACTCACTCGTACATCAACAACTATTAGTCTGAGAGAACCAGAGGAACCTGTTGACATAGGTTCAGAAGAACCCAGTCAATTAGGTTAACCACAACATCCTTGGCCATTAAAGAAATGCCTTTTAAACTCTAGGAAGGTGTAGTTAAAGGGATTAAATTCTGGAATGCTGTGAGGCATTAATTTTATCAGAAATGCCAGATAGCTTATCAAACCTTGCCAGGACTTGGGCAGCATACCTTATCACCTAAACAATAGAAAGGAAAATGTCGATCCCTAATCCCGTAAGGATTATTCAGTTCCTTCATAATGTAAAGAATAACATTAAATTTCATCCTATTACTATACAACTTAAGATGAATAGAAACTAAAGAGGACAGAAATGTGGTGTTGAAGAGGTAACAACAGAGATGGATAAACTCTTTGGGTCCACATTAACACAAAGGCGAAGTTTTCAAGAAAAGCTGCGTAGATGTCAACAGGCCCCAACGGAGGTCATGTAACTGAAAGACACTTATTCCCTTCACGAACCCTAGGGATATTCAGCAAGGGCAAAATATATCCTCTACTTTAAGACTTCCTTATAAATTCCATTGTCACCATTGTGAGAGAGGTCAAACAAAGAATTGTTACCCTGACTGATGTTGCTAGTCAACTTCCTGTCTTTATAGGCCCATGACACAGCTAAGGGACAACTGTATAATTCTGATTCCCATTCATCTAAATCAAGTACAGTAGCTTGAATTTCTGGTCATTGCGGACGTGAGTCTAACACACCCTTGAAGCAATAAAAGGATATTTGCCTCCAGAAAAGATAACTTAAATCTGTAGTGAAGGACATTCAAAATCTTTAATAATGTTTCAGAAGACAGGCCAAACACCAAGAGTACACCATACAAGAGGGGGAGGGGGGAGAAAATTCTTGTCTACATACACACCCTATACCTGGCAATTAGGATAGCAACAGGCATTGTTCACTGGGGAAAAGGCTAACATTTCCCATTGGCAAGAGTTCCCTAGTGGAGTATATGGTAGGCACAAAACCAATGGCTGGAAAATAAAGCACAAACTGCTTACATTGCAGTTTAATGTCTAAGGCCCAGTACACACTATGATTCATGATGCGGACAGTTATAAACGGATGCCTTGAAAAATTACTTTTTAAAAATGAAACTGCACTGCCAACGTCTAGGTGGGCCGACCCAATTTCTGATGCATTGCTCAGTGTTGCGTCAGCTTTCTCAAAGCTGGAGGATGTCTGCTCAGCTCTAGCGCCTAACTCGCGATCTCCCATGAGTGGACAAGGACCAACATTTTGTTTTATTTTGATTATACTTTTAATCATAATAGTAATATTTCTTATTAATAATAATCTTAACTTAAATAACAACAGTAGTCTCCGGCTAGAGTAAATCTTCAGCATATATCCTCTCTCAATGACAGCAGAACTGCAACTAGCGCACAAAAACAAGTGAGCAGTGTGAGCAGTGTTACAGTAGAGATTGGCCGATAGAAACTTTTTTCAACATTACTACTGCGTCACAAGGCTGATATATGAATTATAGTGTGTACTGGGCTTAAGGATGCTGCCCAACATTAAGTTTAGGGTGGCAGTGGGACTCCCAAACTGCATTAGATTTCTAAGCACACATCATGGCCAAGAACAATCCAACTAAAAAGAAGTTACTTTAGCATCTAGGAAGGTTATCTTTCCACAAAAACCTTTCCCATGAACTCTAAATAAAGACAAGGATCTGAAGTACCAGTTATGAGAAAATTGTAGATGTCAGCTAAAAACAAAAAATCCAAGTATATAATCTTTTAAATGTTTCTTTAAAGGCAAATATTTTCTTCATTACGATGAAAAGTTTTATTCCCCCTTATTATGAAGATGAAATCAAGATACTAGAGAGATCTTTACAAAAGGCAGAATTCTTCTTTTTCAGTCTGGTATTGATCCACTCTAACCATACACCTTACCCCTGGCAAAGGAGCTTGTCTGGTTCAGTCATTTCTCCAGCCAGGAATGTACCTAAAAGCTGTCATAGCAGCTTGTCCATCTGCTTTGTAAACTTGCAGAAGGGCAGGAAGGCTGTGCTTTGATGCCAGGAAGATTGTGTTTTGATGTTTGTTGACACAGACCCCTATGATGCTTTGATGCCAGGAAGATTGTGCTTTGATGTTTGTTGATACAGGCCCCTATGATAATAATGTTGGAACTCAGTACCTGCAGTGCTTGAAACACTGCATGTTTAAAGTTTTTCTACCATGTGAAAAGACTAGGCTCCCGAGATGAGAGCTCAACACCTTCTCTTCATGAGAACAGGTGTATCTAGTGCTGGTGCTGTCCCTGGTGGGACTGATCACTTGTAATCAGTGTAACAGTGACAGCTGTCAACACAGGTCTCATGCTCAACTTTACCTAATGCGAAGGTACTAATCAGTAGGTTAGCTCCACCACTCCCTCCACGAGGAGATATCAGTCCCGTGAAGTCCAAAGGAAAATCTTGCGAGATACCTTCATACCTACTACATTTTATCAGAGGAAAATAACGAGAGGAAGGAGCATTTGGTAGAGGAAGAAAAGATAAACTAATCTCTTTCCCTTGCTACCACCACAGGAATCAGGGTATGGGCGGCTGATAATGACAGCGCTCCCAGATAAGAAGAAGTTTACAGGAGTTCCTCAGCAACACAGCTACCATCACATTGGGAGCTACTGTCCAAGCAGAGCTCTGGGAACAAGTCTTAACATTAGCCCTACACTGCACACGGGTATACGGGCAGTCCTGCAAATAACTGATAGAAGGAAGTTCTGGGAATAGACTCAAATCTTTTGGGTAATGTTACAGACAATGATATCAGTAAATCCTTCCCAAGAAAAGGAGACTACTGTAGCCAGGTCATATGCTACTAGCATTCTCGACCTTCCCGTGTGGAATAACATGGATGACACTTGTTATAGGGGAAAGAACGTTAACGATACTCGTCATAGGGGAAAAAACGTGAACATTCTCCGGATGGAAAAGAGCGCGAACGACATTCGTCGTAGGCCCAAGAATGTGAACTATACTCGTCACAGGGGAAAGATCGAGAGTGATACTCATCAATAGGGAAAAACCGTAAGTGACATCATCATATGGAAGAGAACGTGAATGACACTCTTCATGGGGGAAGGAACATTAACGACACTTGCCATGTGGGAAGGAACGTTAACACCACTCGCCATGGGGGAAACAACATTAACGACACTCGCCACAGAGGATGGAACGTTAACGACAATCGCCTAAGGAGAAAGAACGTAAACAACACTCGCCATAGGGGAAAGAACATAAATGACAGTCTTTATACAGGAAAGAACATGAACAACAATCTTCATAGAGGAAAGAACGTGAACTGCACTCTTCATAGGGGAAAGAACATGAACGACACTCATCCAAGGGAAGAGAACGTAAATGACACTCTTCATAGGGGACGGAATGTGAAACTCTTTATAAGGGAAGGAACGTGAATGACACTCGACATAGGATAAAGAACATGAAAGACACCGTCACGGGAAAAAACATGAACGACACTCAATATAGGAGAAAGAAAAAAAAAACACCACTTGTTATAGGAAAAAGATCGTGAACGACACTCCATAGGGAAAAAAACGTGAACGACACTTTTCGTAGGGGAAAGAACGTGAACGACACTTCGTAGGGGAAAGAACGTGAACGACACTTCGTAGGGGAAAGAACGTGAACGACACTTCGTAGGGGAAAGAACGGGAACGACACTTTTCGTAGGGGAAAGAACGTGAACGACACTCTTCATAAGGAAAGAATGTGAACGACAATCTACATAGCGGAAAGAACATGAACAACACTAGTCATAGGGGAAAGAACGTGAATGACAACTCGTTATGGGGTAAAGAACGTGAACGACACTCGTCATAGGGTAAAAAACGTGAACAACACTCTTGAGGAAAAAATGTGAACGACAATCTACATACCAGAAAGAACATGAGCGACACTCGTCATATGGTAAAGAACGTGAACGACACTTCGTAAGAGAAAAAAAGTGAAAGACGCTTTTCATAGGAGAAAAAACGTGAACGACACTCCATAAGGGAGAGCACGTGAACTATACTCGGCATAGGGGAAAGAATGTGAACTATACTCGTCATAGGGGAAAGAACAGGAATGACACTCGACATAGGAGAAAGAAAGTGAGCGACTTCATAGGGGAAAGAACATGAACGAAACTCTTCATAGGGGAAAGAACATGAACGAAACTCAAAGAAAGTAAATGACATGTCCTAAGGAAAAGAACATCATTCATCATAGGGGAAAGAACGTGAATGACACTCGTCACGGGAGAGAAGGGTGAACGACACTCGTCATGGGAGAAAGAACATGAATGACACTTCACAGGGAAAAGAACATGAGCTACACTCGTTATAGGGGAAAACATGAACGAAATTCAGAGTAAAGGACACTTCATAGGGGAAATTACATGAATGACATTCATCATGGGAAAAAGAACATGAATGACACTTCGTGGGGATAAGAACATAAACGACAGCTTCACAGGGAAAAGAATGTGAACAAACACTCGTCATAGGGGAAGGAACGTGAAAGACATTCATCATAAGGGAAAGAACGTGAATGACACTCGTCACAAGGGAAAGAACGAGAATGACACTCATCATAGGGGAAAGAACGTGACCGACACTCATAGGGGAAAGAACGTGACCGACATTCATCATAGGGGAAAGAACGTGATCGACACTCATCATAAGTGAAAGAACGTGAATGACATTTATCATAAGGGAAAGAACGTGACCGACACTCATCATAGGGGAAAGAACGTGAACGACACTCATCATAGGGGAAAGAACGTGAACGACACTCATCATAGGGGAAAGAACATGAACGATATTCATCATAAGGGAAAGAACGTGAATGACAATCGTCACAAGGGAAAGAATGTGAATGACAATCGTCACAAAGGAAAGAGCGTGAATAACACTCATCATAGGGGGAAAGAACGTGAACGATATTCATCATAAGGGAAAGAACGTAAACAACATTCAACATAAGGCAAAGAACGTGAATGACACTCGTCATAAGGTAAAGAGCATGAACAGTTATGCCCTCACAAAAGGCACACAGCAAATGGAGATTCAAAATTGAACAAATTTACCACACCTTACCTTTTAGCCACTTTTCATAACACAACCTTTTAAGAAAAATATAAGGAAAAAATACAGCAGCGAAGATGTAAAATAAGCAGCACATCCTTTCACCTGGCAGCCTTAGTCAAAAATGATTTGGCCGGGTCAAATAGGTAGGTAGTTCCGCTTCCCTACCTGTCGTTACGTACTTTAACCACCTTGTTCACGATTCAATGGCACTTCTATCTAGTACCAATTTATCTCCAATTTTAAATGAGGAAAGGTTTGCTTTCCCTCCGAAGAACGAAGGTTTTTTTGATAGTTTGTGACGAGTCTTCTCAACATGTCTCCAAGCTATGAATTGCCATAGATAACAACAACTGCCGGACTCTGCAGTCAATTAACATCGGTAAAACATAAAAAATTACACCTTAACCCTTTGAGAATTACATCAAGCAAACTCCATCCATTGAGATTCTAAGAAGTAAATTCTTGAAATACAACAAAATAACCAAAAATCAAATATTCTTACATTGGGTAACATTGAGATGATGCCTGGAATGTAGTAGAGGTTGATTTAATCATAATTTCTTACAAAGTAGGAGATTTCAAAGGATATTATCACTTGACCCATTCTAAACATATCAACCGAGAAAAAGATCTTTACCAATTTATCTATAGTATAATTTTTCATGTAATACAGGCAAAAATACCCATATAAAATCTATCAAAATCTTTACAATAAAAAATAATGTAAATTTCTTTGGTTGACTAACTTCAATAAAGAATTGTACATACAATAATTTTCTTTTACAATTTTGGTTTTCCTTTCTTAGCTACCATATACATAATAAAGCCTACAACTGAACACTGACAAAGTCTTACCAACAGAACAGATTGCATAAAAATAAAAACGTTGCAATATTATATAGTATGAAGGAAAATAATCAGAAAATAACTATTACTGAAGTATTTGCCAATAAACTATTTTGATTAAGTTGAGGGTAACATGACTCGAGTAAGAGCACAAAGTGGTTTATTAAAGATTTTCAAAGAGATATGCTGTTGTAGGTCAGGTAAGGTTATAGGGAGGTGCTCCAGTAAATAAGTTAGGAGGACCTGGTGCCCTAGGTTAGGTTAGGTGGGTGCGGTAGGTAAGGGAACATGGGGGCTAGCAAAAGTTAAGTTATGAGGATCCAGAGCCCTATTATCATTATTTGCTAAGTTATAACCCTAGTTGGAAAAGTAGAATGCTATAAGCCCTTGGGCTCCAACGAGGAAAGGAAACAGGAAAAAAATATTTTAAGAACAGTAACATTAAAATAAATATTTCCCATATAAACGATAGAATAATGTGCCCAAGTGTACCCTCAAGCAAGAGAACTCTATACCAGGACAGTGGAAGACCATGGTACAGAGGCTATGGCACTACCCAAGACTATTATTTTATCATCAAATGCTAAGCTACAACCCTAGTTGGAAAAGCAGGATGCTATAAGCCCACAGGCCCCAACAGGGAAAATAGCACAGTGAGGAAAGGGAATAAGGAAACAAAATATTTTAAGAATAGTAACATTAAAATAAATGTTTTCTATATAAACTATTAAAACTAACAAAACAAGAGGAAGAGAAACTAGATAGAACAGTATGCCTGAGTGTACCTTCAAGCAAGAGAACTCTAACCCAAGACAGTGCAAGACCATGGTACAGAAGCTATGGCACTACCCCAGACTAGAGAACAATGGTTTGATAATGGAGTGTCCTTCTCCGAGAAGAGCTGCTTACCATAGCTGATGAGTGTCTTCTACCCTTTCCAAGAGGAAAGTAGGCACTGAACAATAGTGTGCTGTAGTTAACCCCTTGGGTGAAGAAGAATTGTTTGGTAATCTCAGTGTTGACAGGTGTATGAGAAAAGAGGAGAATCTGTAAAGAATAAGCCACACTATTCGGCATGTGTGTAGGCAAAGGGAAAATGAACCGTAACCAGAGAGAAGGATCCAATGTAGTACTGTCTGGCCAGTCAAAGGACCCCATAACTCTAGCAGTAGTATCTCCAACTGGCGGCTGGTGCCCTGGCCAACCTACTACTATTAGGTTAGGTGGGTGTGGTAGGCTAGGGAACATGGGGGTTAGCAAAGTTATGAGGACCCAGAGCCCTACGTTAGGTTAGGTGGGTGTTGTCAAGTTGTACAGCATCCCTGTTATTCTCCCACCCAGAAACCCTTAGTTCCAACTGTAGATTGGACCCTTTATTTTCCTCTGCATGTCTAGAACTGATCATTTCCGAGAAAAGTGAAATGAAGGCCGTGCTCATTCGAAACGCACTGTTTACTTTTGAAAGACATTGTGGGTTACTGCACATGCGTTGTTTGCATTCGCTTTAGACAGCTTTCTCGTTATTTTTGTATGATATAGTATGAAATAGCTTTTTGAACAAATTAAAAGCTTCCAAATATCTATACATAAGTTCCAGAATGTTGTTGAACAAGAGACATTCGCTTTAGATAGCTTTCTCGTTATTTTTGCATGATATAGTATGAGATAGTTTTTTGAACAAATTAAAAGCTTCTAAATATCTATGAATAAGTTCCAGAATGTTGTTTAACAAGAGCCATTCCTCCCTCAGCCTAAATTTCAGAGTGACAACTGCCACAAGAGTTCAATCTACAGTATATTGAAATCACACACTGTTCAGTATACTGTATAGCTATTGGTTAAAATTATAAAACACGGAACTACATTTCCAAGAGAAAAAAACTTGTTCCTAAAAGAAATAACGTGCTTTCAACGAATTTGACCTAATTTCTACTGCAAATAAGCAGTTCTCACCTCCCCCTTCCAAACGGACGTAGTGGGAACCTGGGACTTTAGGAGGGCGAAAACAGAATAAAAGGTGATTTAACACTTTCGAGAAATGTAAAAGGCCACATAATCTAACAAATCGACCTAACCTAGTAGTTCCCAAGTTACATACCTAGCTGGGGGGGGGGCAAGCCTGGACCCTCCTTCCCAGGTCCCAGACCTAGCTGGAGGGCAAGCCAGGAGCCCCCTTCCCACGTCCCAGACCTAGGCGGGGGGGGGAGCCCGGAACCCATTCCCAGGTCATGGACCTAGCTGCGAATGCCCCTTAACAGGTCACAAACCTAGGTTAATAATTCAGGAGAATAGAATACCCCAATTTTGTGTGATATTTTGTTTATTTATTATGCATCCCAGAGAATGTATAGAGAAGAAAGTTAGTTTTACCATTATTTACATATTAGCCAGTAAATTTCCCCACTCAATAAAAGACTGGTTCTCACTGGGTGACCCCCTGTAAAGTAGGATACATTAGAACATATCTTATTAACTATCTATTTTCAACAAAAATATAGGTCATTTTCAAAGAAAACAGGTTCAATTTATATAAAACCCCATTCCTTTACTAGTAAAGCTTTTTTCTGTGCTTTGCTATAATAATACCCATAGATGTAACAGGTGCAATGTGATAATGTTCATTTGCGAGTGAGCAAGCCGCAGCGGCATAAAAAATCATTAAAAGGACAAGATATAAATTATAAGTAATTAAAATACTTTAATTTCACACCATTTACACAAACCATATATTTTTCCAATGGATTATCTTAGTGTTTGTTGTCTTACTGACCATTATTTTTGCGGCAGATCCATTGCTTTTTGGCATTTCCCACTTAATAACCAGGTTTCCCTGTGATTTTTTTTTTTTGGGGGGGGGTTATTTCTCGCCCTCCGTCAGACACTAAAAGTCTGTTCAGGCGGGCCTTGGTGTGTGAAAAAATAATTTCATTCCAGTTAATATTTTGCTCTGTATCTTATCAGTTATTTTGCTAGCATTTGTACTCAGGCTTAATAGTTTTCAGGTCACTATTATAGGATTCCACACAATTGTTATTACATGAGTGGTAGGAAAAATCATAAACATGTGTTATGCTCCAATATTTACACTCAAAAATAATTTTTATTAAATTCAAAGCTTGAATAATCTTGATAAAGCGAAGGAAAAATACATGGTCCACGTACTGGCAAGAAATGAAAGTATCACCTATTTACCAAACGTTACTTTAGTGCCACAATTCCACCTCTGGTCTGAATTGTCAAATCACATAGATCTCAGGTTATGAGTTTTTAATTTGACCAAAAATCACTATTATCCTACAAATAGCATCTACTTACTACAGTTATTGACAATTGATGCCAGTTTAGGATATGGTTGGATTTTATGGCATCTACCATACCAAAAAAAAAAGGGGGATCAATAATCAACACTGCAATTATGTTCAAAATGCCAATCAACATAGAAAACTTAAAAAAAAAAAAAAGGTAGCCAGAATAAAAAAAAACCTTCACACAACTCGATGATTACACAATGGGTCTGACTCTTTTAGGCCTAAAACCAATTAAACAGACAAGAGTAGTCTCTAATTCACGTTCATTAAACCTAAGACATAATTCAGCCACTTACTAAAATCCTTTTGCGTTACTTTTTGTATCAAAGAATCTATTTAAACATACGATAAGGTGGTTTAATCTCCCATAATTACAGTACAGTAGGCTACGGGAGCCTAAATGGTTCATTGTACCAAAATGTAAGATCTATAAAAATATTAAAGTAAATCTTACTTTCGTAAGTAATGTGCTACCAGTTTCTTCGTTGGCCATTGACGATATTGCACAAGCAAAGAGGACAGCTGTCAAAACAAATCAAAGAAGCCGAATAATAGTAAACACGCCTCTCCTTTCTCGACCATTAAGCGGCCTCAGCTTTTAGACGGTACATCTGGGATAGATAGCCGTGCAGAAAATTTTATTTTTTGGCTACCATTAACTTTGAACTGCTAAATTCTCAATGGTGTCCAAGCAACCGGAAATACCTTCTCTTACTTCATTGAGATTAATATTTTTTGGGGGTTTCAAGTAAGGATTCCCACCCCAAATGCCTCCTCACCATTGTTCCAGCAATATTCATGGCCGACTTATTTCAACTCAATTCTTCCCCCAAATGAACCGTTTACGTCTTCTCAAATTTCTAGTAATATACATCGTACCTGTCATGGCACTATCACATGTAATAGTACAAAGGACTGTCAAAATGACCTACCTCCATTTCGAGCTGCTTTATTTTGTACTTTTGAGGAGAGTTCAATGTTTACGTGTGAGTTTAAGATGGTGGGTAATCCTTGGCCGCTGATTGGTCCAATTGGGTCACGTGATCTTCTTCATTCACTTGTTCGGGGTTGCGGGCATGATGGGACAAATGGATTCACTGCTTCACCCTCCCGTATTTCTGGAACTTTTCATCTCTTATTAGCTCTTCCTGTCCTCGCAGCCCCCATCACGAAGGTCCCTACGAATAACACTCCATTCTCACAATATTTCAAAGCGATCCAATGGCAATAATCTTAGATTTGAACTTATAATTGACGACACTACAGACCACCTGCTCTTATCCCACAGTTTCAATCTCTCACACTCCCTCCCTCCCTCTCGATCTTCTTTTGTTTGGAAATGTTTCACTTCATGCTTCGAACACAAGTTCAACCTCTTCCAATTAACGCTGTTCTTTGATATACGTTTGTTAAGACAACATCAACATGTATGAATATATAATATAGAATATTATAAATATAATAACGAACTAGCTGCGATGACAACCGTGTCCATGCCTCAAAAGAATTCAAGTTTCTGAATGGTCAAAACATTCGAATCAATTTATGCCTGCGTTCGAAGCAACTCGTTCTGTTCGACCCCTCCCCACAAAGAGAGATTTACGTAGTATTGTGTCTAATTCACTTTCCCTTTTGCACTGTGAGTACTCTAAAATGGTTATAGAATAAATTTTGTATACTTATTTATTTAACTTCGTAGACTTACGAACTAAAAAATAATCTATCGAAACTTCATCCTAATTTTTGAGACCGGTCACCATGGCAACATTGTGTAAACCAGATGATTTGACTGGTTACATAGAACAAGCAGTGTATTGTTAGGTCTTACAATTTATCTCTATAAACACTACAAAATACGATGGTAAGTAAAATATACATGCATTAAAGAAAGTGATCAGAGATGAACGACGTTCTCTTGGCTCTTACTATCTAACACATAGGGGATTCTCATTTTAGTTATCTGGAAGTTGTACAACATGTTGGATGACTTTTAAGTCAAGTTTGCAAGTTATATGAAAGAACTTAAGGATAAATATTCAAACACCACGCACCATTAAAACTTCGATAAGTGTAGGCTATAAAGACTAAGACAAAAAAGAGTGAAACACCATTATTTTTTCCTTTCCTCACTGAGCTATTTTCCTTGTTGGGGCCCTTGGGCTTATAGCATCCTGCTTTTCCAACTAGGGTTGTAGCTTAGCAAATAATAATAATAATAATAATAATAATAATAATAATAATAATAATAATAATAATAATAATAATTAATTTTGACCACCTAATATAAGTAAAGAAAATATAAATCATCAGCTTCACTTAGTCAAATTACTAGAAAAACATGTATTATGGGTAATCTAGCGTTAACGACCATATGATTGATTAAGAGTAGACCTAGATGGATATGGGCAACACTTGTCACCCTTTTATAATTATCGCCACCTACTACCCACATGTCTTTTGTAATCCAACAATCATTCTTGCCTTTTAAAAGATTTGCTTTAGGAAATATTATTAAGCTACAATCTACTATTAT
>NC_090725.1:17615860-17620860 GCF_036898095.1 Palaemon carinicauda | reverse complement strand
TTTAATCTTGAAGTCTTGTAGTCTAAAGTTGGACGTCTTGTCTTCCAGAAAGCTTTCTCTTTCGACCAACATGATAGAGAAACTTAACCACCTAAACAATTTTCGGTGTCTCAGGATTCTCAGCCTTGGAAGGAATAATATCAAGAGTTTGGCAGGACTGGTGAGGATTTTCTATGTTCATTTTATATATGTTCGTTTGCGTATCATATATCTATTCTGTTACTTATTTGATAACTACTATTAGAGAATATTGTCAAATGCATTTGAAGTTAGACATTCATTTGTTGGTTTTGATCAGTCGTCACCTTTAAATGTGTGTTTTCCTTATTTCACTTGAATATATATTTGAAAATAACATAAAGTCACCAATCATAATCAATAACAGAAGAAATTAAATGGAAAGACATTTTAGGGAACAATATTTCTTATTGCAAATAATTACATAACTCTACCCTCGCTATTTATCGTCAGTGTATTAAAGTTATAAACGGCTAAAAATTCAGATCAAAGCGATAATCTATTATAAATCGGATGGTGATTTTCAACTGCCTTAGCACTGTAGGTTGTACACCCTGACCTGCCTGCATTCCCAACCATAAGAACATGAATAACGGATAATTTATCATTCCTCAACAGGAGGTGGTCGCTGAGACCCTAGAACAGCTCTGGATCTCTTACAACCTCATAGAGAAACTGAAGGGCATCGGACTCTTGAAGAAACTCAAGGTAAGAAATACGGGGAGGAGAGAGGAAGGGCGGAGGGAGGAATGGAGTGAGGGGCGATGCCTTATTCAATTCTTTAAAAAACAAAGGTCATTTCAAATATAATTTTAATCATTTAGAAATAATAATTTTCTTATTCCACGTTCACTTCGATATGTTTGCCCTTCTCTCGCATTTATTACACCTGATTCTACTTGTTGAATATGTGCGTGGGCGTCCTCCCGTGAGCGAAAGAGCAGAGGGATAGGCGTTTCATGCTGTATATTTTCAGACACAACCGAGATAAATCATGCCTAAGCATTTAGCAAGTGCTTAAGGGATAAACATTGCACTCGTCACACCTGATAACTGAGGATGTATCGTTCTGCTCTTCTTTTAAAAAGCCAATGGTGGTATTTAAATGCGCATCAAAATTACTATTTTTGTTTTTGACAGGTTTTGTTGTTCTTAATACCAACATGTCCAGACTATATTAATTTATTTTTTAGATTTTCTATATAGAATTGTTGTGTTTTTACTTTCCTGCTTTGAAACTACATAAATTATGATAAATGTTTCAGTCTTGTAATATTACCTTTACTATGTGCTATTAACCTCGAAGGCCAAGGTTTGGGTGGATGGATGGAGTGAAGGAAGCTCTGTGTGATAGGAGGATAGATGTGAGCAAGGCAAGAGAGCGTGCTAGAAATAGGAATGAATGGCGAGCGATTGTGACGCAGTTCTGGTAGGTCCTGCTGCTTCCTCCGGTGCCTTGGATGACCGCGGAGGTAGCAGCAGTAGGGGATTCAGCATTATGAAGCTTCATCAGTGGTGGATAATGTGGGAGGGTAGGCTGTGGCACCCTAGTAGTACCAGCTGAACTCGGTTGAGTCCCTTGTCAGGCTGGGAGGAACGTAGAGAGGAGACGTCCCCTTTTTTGTTTCATTTGTTTGATGTCGGCTACCCCCCAAAATTGGGGGAAGTGCCTTGGTATATGTATGTATGATTAACCTCGAAAGTGTCCATGCTGTTTTCAGCCTCTTCATTTGTCTTTCTTTGCCTCTTGCAGGTGCTCTTCATGTCCAATAACTTGGTCAAAGACTGGTCCGAATTCATGAAGTTAACCGAAGTTCCAACTCTGGAAGAACTAAATTTCGTCGGTGAGTTTCAGTTCAATAATACGAACTTCATGACATAACATTCCCGCTAAACTTCCGGAAACTTCGTTAATTAAATGTCTCATTGATTATCATTAGTTTTGGGCTGTTATAATTGCTTGTCATTTCATTGTTTGTGGAAATATCGTTGCCTATTGTGGTAATTATTTACGTAATATATGTTGACATCTGCATCTACGAATATTCACCATCAATGTCAATGTATATTATACCATGCACACATTCTTCCTCTTTCCCTTTATATATATATATATATATATATATATATATATATATATATATATATATATATATATATATACATATATATGCATATATATACATATATATGTATATATGCATATATATATATATATATATATATATATATATATATACACACACACACACACACACACATATATATATATATATATATATATATATATATATATATATATATATATATATATATATATATATATATATATATATATACATACAGTCAGCCCTCTGTTATCGTGAAATTCAACATCGTGGTTCCAATATGCCACTGTACTGAGATATATTAATATTTTCGATAGTTTTGATTCTTAGCAGAATCTTGCAGTTAAAACTGCTGCACTCAGCTTGGCATTTTCAAACAACCCACGCTTTTTTGCACTTGGCCTCCCTGCAAAACATCAGTTCTCTGGCTGACTCTGTCTCATCCTCCCAGTATCTTTCATTGTGAAATCATTCCCAGTAGTGTTTGTCAAGCAACTATAGTCCAATTCTTTTAGCGATGCATATTTGCACCGACTCGCAGCGGTGTCCTTTTAGCTCGGAAAAGTTTCCGGATTGCTGATTGGTTGGACAAGATAATTCTAACCAATCAGCGATCAGGAAACTTTTCCGAGCTAAAAGTGCACCGCCGCGAGTCGGTGCAAATATGCATCGCTAAAAGAAATGGACTATAGTGTCAAGCTATATATGTATTTGTTACAAATTGTGTATGTAGGAGCATGTATGTACGAGTATGCATGTACATCTCATGTTCAATGCTGAACGCTACTACTGTACCTTAAGGATTGCATCGTGCGTCATGTGATTACTCTGCATAGAACATCGTAAACTGTAAGTAATGCTGTACGTTAACTATACAGTTTTTTATTATCTTATCTTTACTGTTAAAGTAATTGATTTAGGATAAATAGTCATTTGTTCATTGAAAAAGAACTACTAACAGTACTGTATATAGAATACCATACTGTACATAGATACAGGGTCTACGCATTATGTGATGAACTGGACGGGTTGTAAGGCGACCTCGTGAAGACAGTGATCACTTACTAGTGATGTGTCGTCTTACCTTCTAACTAAGCTGTAGCGTAGTAGTAGTACTGTACAGATATTACAGTAAAGTATTAGTCAGTGTTATTAGATATAAACAACCGTGTTTTGTTGTTACTTATACATAGGGTGACATGGTGAGGACTTATGTGTTATTGATTGCCTTATTTTTTTTGCAGAAGCTGTGCAAGTAATGTACAATTACCTTTGTATAGTGATATAACCTATAATACTGTGGTAGAAAAACCATGTGGTTCACTTAATGCAGGTGTCTCTGTTACACATATACATATATTTACACATATACATATGCATCCCATATACATACATACGTACACATATATTGCAAAACGTAGTCAAAATACCAATAAGATACACAGACAATTTCGTTAAAGAAAAAATCTGATATCTAAGCTTAGCTGTTTTTCAAATACTCACTTTGTCCTTAATGGAACCAAATTTTAGTTGGCCTAAGGAGCCCACACATGAATTTCCCAGTCTAGCGGTCATCCGGAGCAGAAGAAAGAGGCAGGCATTGAAAGCCAAGTTTTAAGAAACAGGAAGAGGTGCATTAACTGGTTCCAGCAAGTGTCTATTGTATTCGGCATTCTTTTAAACGAAAAGAAAGAAAAAGAGGTTTATATATACGAAGTGGGATTTTATTCTGGGAAAAATAGATTTCATACTTCAAATTAGACCTACTGTATATACATGAATATAATAAACAAAGAATCAAGGACTGTGTTGCTCATTTGAAAAAAAAAAAACAAAGTGCAATTAGGAATTGCATGATGTTACAACATTCACTCATGGAGAGAGAGAGAGAGAGAGAGAGAGAGAGAGAGAGTAGTTGAGATGAAGAGACCCAAATTGATTATCTGACCATTGACTTTGGATTTATTGAACCTTCTTACTATTGATTTACTAGTCAGTCACTATACACTAAGTAAGGTAGGATCTAAACAGTCAAGTGAAGAGAACTTTCTGTAAATGTCTGAATGTTTTTCTGATTTTATTTCTTTCCTTTTAGGTCGCAATTATTGACGTTTCAATAATATGGTTGCTCTTAAAGAAACTGTCTTTGATTTGATGTTTCACTTATATTAATGAAAATTTTCCGAATTTATGCAACCAAAAACTTAAATTTATTAGTTGAATTCAGTGATAGATAAATTAATACACTGAAGAATAAGTAAATACACAAATAACGAATCAAATAAGCAAATAACAGTGGCAGAGAGACGTTGTTATTTATAAACCAGATGGGCTAAGCGTCAGAAAATCCTATAAAACACAGCAAAATTTGAATCTATGGTGGCCGATGTGGTAATGTCCCTGGTGAACGACAGACTGGGGTTCGAGTCCCGCCCAAAGTCGTTAGTTTCTTTGGTCGCTGCATCCTCACCCTCCTTGTGAGATAAAGATGGGGTGTTTGAGGGAGACTATAGGTCTATCTGCTGAGTCATGAGTAGCCGTTGCCTGGCCCTCCTTGGTCTTAGCTTGGGTGGTTAGGGGGCTTGGGCACTGATCATGTGTAATATGGTCAGTCTCTAGGGAATTGTCTTCCTTGATAGGGCAATATCAGTGTCCCTTTCCTCTGCCATTCAATCTATGTGAAGCACAAGCATAAGTCTCTATTGCGTTTACTTACCATAAAGAGTCGGCAAGTAACTTGGATCCACTGAGGTAGATCTTAATCTTCTTTTCATTTGATCTTTCAAAATGTCTAATTACTGAAAATTATAAGCAGTTTGTTGTTGTTAATTCCGTTAAAGGATTTTAGTTGAAGTATATAATTGGTATTTTGAT
>NC_090725.1:17613267-17615360 GCF_036898095.1 Palaemon carinicauda | reverse complement strand
TTAATTCAAGAAAAAAAGAAAGCCTTATCGGAAAAATTCAAGAAAAAAGAAAGCCTTATTGGGAAAATTCAAGAAAAAAGAAGAAAGCCTTATCGGAAAAAATTCAAGAAAAAAGAAAGCCTTATCGGTAAATTCAAGAAAAAAAGAAAGCCTTATCGGAAAAATTCAAGAAAAAAGAAAGCCTTATTGGGAAAATTCAAGAAAAAAAGAAAGCCTTATCGGAAAAATTCAAGAAAAAAGAAAGCCTCATCAGGAAATTCAAGAAAAAAAGAAAACCTTATCGGAAAAATTCAAGAAAAAAGAAAGCCTTATCGATAAATTCAAGAAAAAAGAAAGCCTTATCGGAAAAATTCAGAAAAAAGAAAGCCCTATCGGGAACAATTAAGAAAAAATAAAGTCTAGAATAAATAAAGAAAAGTATTTTCTTTTTCAGGCATTTATTTTACAAACGCACCAGATTTCATAGATTTCTTTAAAATTTTACTTCACACGAGAAAGATGACAAAGAGTTGTATTAAGTATATAAAGTCACTTACAAACAATATCGCTATCTTGTTAAAAAATGTAGTAATATTCTAAGATTCCTCAGTATAACTTTCTAATCCAATTTAGATAATAGATCTGTAAGCCAGATTGTTAATTTATATTTGATTGACTTTCAAGAATTTTTATATAAACATAAAATGACATCTAAGGACTTTTTGTTTGATAAGAGGAGACTTAGATATAATTAGAATGAATTTCAGGGCCTAGAAAACCTTCTAGTGAACAATAACCACTAGACATCCTATACTAAGGTACAAAATATATCTGCTAACCTCGTTATGAATGACTGTATTGTATTTCTTACTAACCTACTTCTATAGACATTCTACCGTTCAACTGATGGAAAGTATCCTACAGTCCTGCGAATAATAATGAGATTAAATAACTGGCTTCTAAATATATAAAAATACGCTAATATTTCTATTGGGGGGGAAACTAGTTTTCTCGTATCCTATGGTAAACTACAGCACTAAGATATATAAACAGAGATCTAACAAATTAGGAAAGGTAATGTCAAGATATCTCTGAAAGCAATGTTTGCTCTCACTTTTGAAAACGTCATACTGTTTCATGGACGTCTTGACATACTAAGCAAAACATATTGATTTTAGTACAAGGTAAATCTTTCGATATGTTTTGAGGCAATCCATTTGAGATTAGGAAATCGGTTCGAAGAAAAATAAACTCAAAACTATTGTTACTTTTAGATTGCTAGAAAACTATCCTGACTATCACGAAGAATGGTTGAACAAATGAGGGGTCATCTATGTGCCGTCTTGGTCCCATGGAATTCCAAAAGTGGACGTCTGGCCAATTCTCACTTTACTGAATGGATCATACCCCTGGAAGTCGAATCCCTTGAATCCTTCGTAACCCTTGAAGGCGCCGAAGCTGCTCTGGACGTTGGCGGTGGGTGCTTTGTAGGGGCCCTGGGGCGTGGTGGGGGGCGGGTCTTTGGTAGGCAGATGGGCATTTTGTTACCTCAACCTCCTGCACTTCGGTCTCAGTGACGGTTGATAGTGTTCTCGACGATCTCCTTCGTCGTCTCTGTCACGACCTCGGTGTCCGTAACGGTTTCGTAGCTGGTGGTGATGACCTGCCAATGTAGGTTCAGACTCAGAAATTGATCAAAGGATTTATACTGGCGGGAAACTGATCCTATTCATAATGAGGCAAAAAATGAATTAAGAAATAAAAACTTATTTTTTATCCTAATGGCTAGAAAATACTTGAATTCATCTAGAATAATGATTAATCGAATTCAAGCCTCCATGTAAATTAAGGAATAAAGGAAGCAAATCATGAAAACAATCTAATTAAACGAATCAATAAATTGGCGAAAGGACCAAACAGTATTTGATAACAAAGACTGATACATCTTTCGAAACATCTGCTAAGTGTACGTCTTCGTTTTGTGGTAAAAAATCATAAACATTCACGTCTGTCCAGAGAGACATGACAGTGACGCGAGTTATAAATTGCTATCAAAATATGTACAGTTGGACACAGGAATTCCTGGTACATCCCGCTCTGAAAAAAAAATGCAG
>NC_090725.1:17600767-17605767 GCF_036898095.1 Palaemon carinicauda | reverse complement strand
AATGGAACTAAAATAGAGCTTGCTCGAGTGTCATATGTGGATGAGATCATAGTGAAGGGTAGATGGAGATGGTTTGGAGATGCTCTTCGCACTCATTAAACTTCTAACTGGGCTCCACAAGGCACCAGAAGAGTTGGAAGATCCCAGGCCTACATGGCTGAGGACTATGATGCGTGGAATAGATGATGAATGGAAAAGTATAGAGTTAAAAGTTCAAGATAGAGACGACTGGCGAGATCTAACTGTGGCCCTTTGCGTCAATAGGCGTAGGAGTAGATGATATATATATATATATATATATATATATATATATATATATATATATATATATATATATATATATATATATATATATATATATAAGCTTTCTGATAATACTTGTTTTTAGGAACGTAATATAGATATTAGGTTAAGTTGAAGTGGGTTGAAACTTCAACTTCCGTGGCAGATCACCATTTAATAATGACACCTTTATACAATGTACCCTAACGATTGTTCACGGATATTGATCAGGATCACGTTTAACACTGGATATCTTTCGGGGAAACACCAGTCTTCACCTCGTTATGATTTGCAAAACTCAAACGCGTCAATATGTATCGAGGGTATGGGATTAAAATAGATTTCTGTGGAAGGTATAATCATCGCGTGTTTTCAACTATAGAATTTTCCCTTTCATTAAAACCAGGTGATTTCAGACGTTATGAAAAGCGTCATCTGGCGGGAATATTTCCCGGGTAATATCTCGTCTACTGGAGAATAGTGTTACCATCTCTACATTATTCAGCATTTTCCAAACCCCGCAACTGAGATTACTTTGATAGTATTGCAAATTCTCTACTAAATATAGCCTACTTTGAACTCAGAGTTCAACTGGATAATAGTAATAACACAAAGAAAAATTAACAAAACAATGAAATATAAGGAAAACCTCATAAAAATTGGACTTGTTTTAATGTGAAATGATACAAGTTCCATTCAAAGAGTGAGGGTACAGAATCATTTTTATAACTATCTGATAGCGTTTGATCTTCAGTTAATCATTTGAACAAATATGTAATCAATAACTCTTTGGACTAAGTGGTTGAAACGAGAGCACGAATTTTAGAATGAATTTTGCATAATGTAGAATAATTTGCTCTTTGAAAAAATTATTTATGATTAGTTTCCAAGATCTGTCAAAACCAAAAAATAAAATGATAAAAGGGATTTAATTTAACCGAGAAGAGACGGAAAATGACAGTTAATTCAGTAACATATGGCGATGACTGAGATATGAGCAGGCGAAGCAGATGAAGGTAAGATGAATAGGAGTACAGTACCTAGATAGATCAATAGATAGACAGATAGATAGAGAGAGGCAATCACGTTCCTATGAATGACTTGATGAATGCTTTGCTGGAGCTTTGATTACTGCAGTGACACAATATGCAATGCGGTTTGCAACCACAAACCCATCATTAATATTTACATAATCGGCGCGCTATGAAATAGATAGAATCTTATAATTAGCAGTTTTAAAGTCTAGTTCTCTGCAAAGCTTGGTTTTATGATATATCGTTTTTTTGAAGAAGTAACTTTATATATATATATATATATATATATATATATATATATATATATATATATATATATATGGATAAATATCAACACAACATCGTGTTCAAATAGAAATAAATTTCTACCTCATACTTGGGATCAAACGCTAGCCCGCTGGCATGGTTGGTTTCGACCTGGCCTTTCATTAGAAGGGGCTAGCGTTCGATCCCAAGTATGAGATAGAAATTTATATATATATATATATATATATATATATATATATATATATATATATATATATATATATATATATATATATTTAAATAAGAAACGCACCACAGAAATTATCGATGTTGTCTTCTCACTTGAGAGATGGCACTTTCAATTTCCACCTCTAAGTAAACATGGCTAATTTGCTGATGAGAGTGCTGTCATGTCACGCCACTAGATGTAGTCATTCAGTAGTCACCACTCTATTAGAATAAGTCACTGTCACGAAACTAAAACATTTAACTGATTTTCCAGTTGTCATCACTTACCATTGTTCTTAGGGATTGGAATCTCACAAGTGGATGCTTTCCTGTTGACGTCCAACCTTTTTATATGGAAAGTTAAGGTGTGGGTGGGGCCGGTGACCACCTGGGTGGAGACAGGTAGGGTCAATGGGCGGAGCTTCTTTAAGGAATGGGTGGAGCTTATTGCTGAGGACGTGAAGGTCAGGAGGAGGAGGAGTTTAAACTACTCGAAGAACGTCCATCAGCTGACCTAGAAGGACTGTCAGAGGAGTGGACTGCTAGGTAATTGAGAGGCGTTGATGCTGTGTTTTGTGACCACGGATATTAAGGAAATCCTCCGGGAGGGAGATGTAAACCATTCTTCCATGGGTACTTTCTCCCATCTTTTTTGAACGCCTGCTGACGGGGAGAGAGATAGCGAGAATTAACTTATATTCAATAGGCTAAATAAACTTAGTATTCGTAGGTAAATATCAACTGTGAAAATAGACCTTAGGTATGCTACACGGTATGCTATGAATGCTCATAAATATTACATAGAGTCCAATGAATGAAAATTTCCCTCATGTAATAAAGAGCAAGTGTCTGACTACGTTATATATATATATATATATATATATATACATATTTATATATATATATATATATATATATATATATATATATATATACATATATATAACGTAGTCAGACACTTGCTCTTTATTATATGAGGGAAATTTTCATTCATTGGACTCTATGTAATATTTATGAGCATTCATAGCATACCGTGTAGCATACCTAAGGTCTATTTTCACACTTGATATTTACCTACTTTATATATATATATATATATATATATATATATATATATATATATATATATATATATATATATATATATCCAGTCACGCTCGGGGGCCAGAGGGAGTAGTCATACACTGATAAGAAAGGGTATCACGAAAGGTATAGCCTACCCGAACCACTCTCTCACAAATTGGCGAACCACCGGATTGCAGCAAGAACGGGGAGGGGGTGAGAAGCGTTGAAACAGTGAGTTTGCGTGTGTGTGAGCTTATCTATCTAAATATTTAGATGTTATTTTTGATGGCCCGGGTACACTAGTACTTACATAATTTTGGGTAGGTTTTCAAACAGTTCACACCAACAGCTCAAAATCTGAGACGGCAAAAAAATGGCAACGGGAATCAAATCTTTTCTTCAAGTAATTGTCAAATACTACATGTAATAAGGACAATCTGATCACAATGCAATGGTTTCTCTTTCCTATAAGGCGTCTTTCAATCAATTTATTGTGATTTTATAGTTGATTTTCCACTTATCACTTGGACAAACGTACATCATTCGATGCTCATAGTTCAAAGAACAAAACTTACATATGTATTTTATGGCATGATATGGCAAAGAGCATATTATTATTATTATTTTTATTATTATTATTATTATTATTATTATTATTATTATTATTATCATTATTACAAGCTAAGCTACAACCCTCGTTGGAAAAGCAAGGTGCTATAAGTTGAAGGGCTCCAACAGGGAAAAATACCCCATTGAGGAAAGGAAATAAGGAAATGAAAATTTACTAGAGAAGTAATAAACATTCAAAATAAAATGTAATAAGATGGGTCGTAATATTAAATTAGATGCAGCTGGTATTGATTTACCAAAAATATATGGAAAAAATCTGAAATTTATCAAAATGAAGGCTACCAAGTAGGCTTAAAAATAAGACATGCACGCTGTAATTAGGTCTAAGCATTTTATGTGTACAGGCTATGTATATCTAAATTCTCACGTAATTATGTAAACCTGTTCTTTTCTCTTCTTCTGCGGCGCACGCAACTCCCACTTCTGTACCGCAGCCTCATCGAGAAAGGATATCAAAATTACGTATCCACAAAATTGTATGCCTTAAAAATGCTGCAATAAAATATCATTCTTCTTACTGTTGGATATTTATTCATTTTCAACTTGAAAGGATCATTGTAACTGAGTTTTTTTCTGCTATTTCTAGGAAATCTATTAAAATCTTAAATAACACAGGTTTGACTTATTTGAGATAGTTTCGTAATTGAACCATGATTAAGAATCAAACCATTTTGACAACGCTGGAATTCTTGCTTTCGTGAATGCTCTTTCAAATCCAATAATTCCGGTTTAACGGCCACTCATGAATGGCAGAGACAAAAAAAACAGTGACTACCCAGGGTTGCCAGTTTAGCCTTTTTTCAGGCCAAAAGAAACTCAAATTTGTCCTTTTTATAATTGGTTGGCCTTTAGTAATATGAAAAAAAGACGAGCCTTAAATACTATATATTTGGCCTTTTCTACTACTGGGTTGGCCTTTTAAAGCTTCTGTTGATTAGAAGTTGGCCTTTTTTCATTCAGAAAACCTGGCAACCCTGTGCCTTAGCTGATCTTATAGACATATGGTCAGCACTCAAAACCCCTTCTCCAACGAAGCTAGGGCCAACGAGGGCCAGGCAATAGCTGCTGGTGACTCAGCAGGTAGGTCTATAGCCTTCCCCAAAACCGCCATCCTTAGCTCACAAGGATGGTGAGGATACAGACACTACAAGAAACTATCGAGATTCAGTGGGGCTCGAAATTCCTCGAATCCCAATCCGGTAGATCGCCACGAAGCCACCACAACTCTATACTACCGGTAGAGAGTTATGGGGTCCTTTGACTGGCCAGACAGTACTACATTCGATCTTCTCTCTGGTTACGGTTCACTTTGCCTTTGCCTATACATACACCAAATAGTCTGGCCTATTCTTTGCATATTCTCCTCTGTCCTCATACACCTGACAACGCTGAGATTGCCAAACAATTCTTCTTCACACAAGGGGTTAACCACTTCACTGTAATTGTTCAGTAGCTACTTTCCTCTTGGTAAGGGTAGAAGGGACTCTGTAGCTATGGTAAGTGACTCTTCTAGGA
>NC_090725.1:17590767-17595767 GCF_036898095.1 Palaemon carinicauda | reverse complement strand
CCAGCTGGAAGGGGGGGAGCCCCGCCCTGCCAGCGGGAAGTGGGGAATCCCTGCCCTGTCAGTGGGGAAGGGGGAGCCCTGCCCAGCTAGAGGGAAGGGGGAGCCCCGCCCTGCCAGCGAGAAGGGTGGGAGCCCCGCCCTGCCAGCGGGAAGGGGGGGAGCCCCACCCTGCCAGCGGGAAGTGGAGAATCCCTGCCCTGTCAGTGGGGAAGGGGGAGCCCTGCCCAGCCAGAGGGAAGGGGGGAGCCCCGCCCTGCCAGCGAGAAGGGTGGGAGCCCCGCCCTGCCAGCGGGAAGGGGGGGAGCCCCACCCTGCCAGCGGGAAGTGGGGAATCCCTGCCCTGTCAGTGGGGAAGGGGGAGCCCTGCCCAGCCAGAGGGAAGGGGGGAGCCCCGCCCTGCCAGCGAGAAGGGTGGGAGCCCCGCCCTGCTAGCGGGAAGGGGGGAAGCCCCTGCCCTGCCAGCGGGAAGGGGGGAGCCCCTCCCTGCCAGCAGGAAGGGGGGAGCCCCACCCTGCCAGCGAGAAGGGGGGAGCCCCGCCCTGCCAGCGAGAAGGGGGGGAGCCCCACCCTGCCAGCAGGAAGGGGGGAAGCCCCGCCCTGCCAGTGGGAAGGGGGGAGCCCCGCCCTACCAGCAGGAAGGGGGGGAAGCCCCGGCCTGCTAGCAGGAAGGGGGTGAGCCCCGCCCTGCCAGCTGGAAGGGGGGGAGCCCCGCCCTGCCAGCGGGAAGTGGGGAATCCCTGCCCTGTCAGTGGGGAAGGGGGAGCCCTGCCCAGCTAGAGGGAAGGGGGGAGCCCCGCCCTGCCAGCGAGAAGGGTGGGAGCCCCGCCCTGCCAGCGGGAAGGGGGGGAGCCCCACCCTGCCAGCGGGAAGTGAAGAATCCCTGCCCTGTCAGTGGGGAAGGGGGAGCCCTGCCCAGCCAGAGGGAAGGGGGGAGCCCCGCCCTGCCAGCGAGAAGGGTGGGAGCCCCGCCCTGCCAGCGGGAAGGGGGGGAGCCCCACCCTGCCAGCGGGAAGTGGGGAATCCCTGCCCTGTCAGTGGGGAAGGGGGAGCCCTGCCCAGCCAGAGGGAAGGGGGGAGCCCCGCCCTGCCAGCGAGAAGGGTGGGAGCCCCGCCCTGCTAGCGGGAAGGGGGGAAGCCCCTGCCCTGCCAGCGGGAAGGGGGGAGCCCCTCCCTGCCAGCAGGAAGGGGGGAGCCCCACCCTGCCAGCGAGAAGGGGGGAGCCCCGCCCTGCCAGCGAGAAGGGGGGGAGCCCCACCCTGCCAGCAGGAAGGGGGGAAGCCCCGCCCTGCCAGTGGGAAGGGGGGAGCCCCGCCCTACCAGCAGGAAGGGGGGGAAGCCCCGGCCTGCTAGCAGGAAGGGGGTGAGCCCCGCCCTGCCAGCTGGAAGGGGGGGAGCCCCACCCTGCCAGCGGGAAGGGGGGAGCCCCGCCCTGCCAGCGGGAAGGGGGAGGCCCTCTGGGCTAGCAGGGAGTGGGGAGCCCCACCCAGCCAATAATAGAGAGATCCTGTATCTAGCTTATTTTTAAAAAACATGAAGGGTGGAATTAGGAAGGCAGTCATGAAAAGCAAAACGAAAATCTTGAAGACTTCTTTCTCTCCATGAGGAAGATGAAGTCTTCAAGATTCTTGTTTTGAAGACTTCTTCCTCATGGAGAAAAAGAAGAAGTCTTCAAGATTCTTGTTTTGAAGACTTCTTTCTTCTAAGAAGAAAGGGATCAACGACAAATGGAATCAGGAAGGCAGTCATTAAAAGCAAAACAAGAATTTTGAAGACTTCTTTCTCTCCATGAGGAAGAAGAAGTCGTCAAGATTCGTGTTTTGAAGACTTTTTCTTCCTCATAGAGAGAAAGAAGAAGTCTTCAAGATTCTTGTTTTGAAGACTTTTTTCTTTTAAGAAGAAAGGAATCAACGACAAGTGGAATCAGGAAGGCAGTCATGAAAAGCAAAACAAGAATCTTGATGACTAATAACTGATTTATTTGAAAGGATTCGGACAGAAAATACAGGAAGAAGAGGGAGACAGGAGGGAGAACGGCAGAGAAGAAAAAAGTATCCGAAAAGGAGTAGTTATTATTTGTTAATCAGTTTACGATTGTGCGGATTTGAAATGAGAAAGTAAAGTCCATAATGTTGAAGATTCAAAAATAAAGATTGTGCAGAATAAGGCGGAAACTGCACAGAAGTAGAGAATATTGAAGGACCAGAGAAAGATAAAATTCTTCAATCTGAAGTAATTTTTTTTCCTCTAAAAGGAAGAATTTCTAAGGAAAGACATTCCAATTGGATGTCTTCCTGTTAGCACGTGCTTATAAGAAAAATGATTACCTAGGACCGACGAAGGAACGGGTTTGGGATCGGAGATTTTTGGTTTACTGCGCCCCGGATTTGAACTTCAAGCTCCAGCTTCGTTCGTTATTTTGTGTCAGACTCATCATCATTTGTCTGTCATCAGTGTTCGTGTCATCCAACACAAGTAACAGCTTTTAAAAGATACACCTTGGCAGCCCTAGGCGGGTCAATCTAAATCATCATCATCAGGAGAGGCAATTTGTGACACGAGACCTCCTATGGTCATTATAATAAGGATATTTTAATTGCAAAGGGATCAATAGTTCAATTGGGTTCCGTCGTCATGAAACGCCTTCAAGATGTTCGTCAAAAGAAATTCGACCAAGAAGCGCAACGGCAGGAGGAGAGGAACTGATCAAACGAATACTCTGAGGAAAGAGTTTGTTGCCCTTCATCAGGACCCCTAAAAGATTGATACGCAATCGGGACGTCAAAACGAAAGTTAGCTTACGGGAAGACTAGGAACAGGTACCTTCACACGCGCACACACGTGTATATAATATATATATATATATATATATATATATATATATATATATATATATATATATATATATATATATATATATATATATATATATATATATATATATGTGTGTGTGTGTGTGTGTTTGCTGGGTATTATTTTCTTATCTGTTACTATTTTGCTAATTTCTATGATATATTAGTTTATGGGGAATAAAACGTTAAAGGGGATTTCATATAATTACGTTTTGATATAGCTGGCCATAACAGACAGTAGGTAGAGTATTGAGAAATTAGATCTTCCTCATTCCTGTTTTTCTGAGGCTAAACTAACTAGTTTAGCATTTAAGTCCTATGGAATTCTGGTCGGCCGGGGAATCGAACCCTAGTCCGAGAAACTGGCACGAAAATTGCTATTACATACACAAACACACACACACACACACACACACATATATATATATATATATATATATGTGTGTGTGTGTATATATATATGTATATACATATATATATATATATATATATATATATATATATATATATATATATATATATATATAATGTGTGTGTGCTTTATATTTGCAGGGGATATTTGAGACGTCAAAGGATAATAAAGAATTTAATTATGGCAACTCGATTTGTAACTTTTGTATGCTTTTGCTAACAAAGACAGCCCTTTACTGTCTTTGGTTTGCTAAGGTTCGTAAAGGCTCCGCCCATTTCGTAGAAGTAGTAAGAAGAGCAACACCTTGTCTGTTTTTTCATAGGAACACTAGAGACATCTGACGAAAGATTTCCCCCGATTGTTGGCGTTCTTTTGATTCTAACTGTACAGTATGTATGATGAAAGACGAGAATATGGAAAGAATAGGCCAGACTATTCGGTGCATGCTTAGGCAAAGGAAAACCTGTAAATGCTGGAAAGGTTTCAATATTCTATAAAAGAAATTAATAGAAATCCTACTAAAGTTGAACTAAGATAATCAATGAATTGGAAATATTTAATCTAACAAGAACACCGTGACATGATCAATGATGAACATGGACAATAACTAATTTGTATGTTGCAAGAAGACGAGGATTGAAGTGGACGACATAAAACCTGCCGAAAAGACTCTTTCTAGATATTTTACAGACTCAAAGAATTGGCATAAGATAAATCCTCCCGAAAAGAACCAATCAGCATGAAAGGTCAATGCTGACCCCTAATCCAAGGGGATCTCGAAGGTTCCGAGGGATGTGCAGGAGGGCTGGCGAGAAAAGGAAATCTTTCAATGAAGCCAAGAGGAAAATAGGAACGCAATTTTACTTACAGGATAGGAAAGGAAATCTAGCTTTGAATAACGCTGATCTGCACAGTAAAAATGCAAAATATAAGACCTTTAATGGGATTTATAAAAGAAACCGAAGAATTTAGAAAGAATCTCCAAAATATATTAAACAAAGCACATTCAGCTACATAGAATCGATATAATAAGGATAGAAAAATAGGCATCCTGCCCGTAAAAAGATAATAATATAGAAATCTAGCTAAACTCAATAATAGTATTAGTAATGATATTCGAACAAACTGAACTTGAGATTTCTAATTAACCACGAATATCAAATATACGAACAGCTGGTCATTATAATTAGTACGAAAAAGTTCACCATTCGAAGCATATTTATCAAAACGACGGGATTTTTTTTCCTTGTGATTAATTTCCATCGACAAAAGTCTGGTTCTCTTTCTTTCTTTTATAAAAATTTTCATTTATAAGGAAATTTTCCTCCTTGCTTCAGGTCACGTTATAGTTTAAAGTTCCCCATGTTATGTTGCATAACACTTTTACCACTCGCACACATACACACACACATATATATATATATATATACATATCGTGTGTGTGTGTGGTAAAAGAAAGACACACACACACACATATATATATATATATATATATGTATATATAAACATATATATATATATATATATATATATATATATATATATATATATGTGTGTGTGTGTGTGTGTGTGTGTGTGGTAAAAGAAAGACCACTATGTGTATATATATATGTGTGTGATCATTCGTCAGTAACACTTTAATAGATGTAAATATCACCCAAAAATGGGATTTAATATCCAATTTTAATCTTAAGTATATATATCCATTGAAAATCATTTTATGAAAAATGCTTCTGGGT
>NC_090725.1:17573267-17585767 GCF_036898095.1 Palaemon carinicauda | reverse complement strand
TTCTCTCGGCCGTCACAATATAAAGGCTCTTTCTGCTTTTATTAGCGAGATTATTTCCCTTAATAACATATTGCTAAGTGAGATAGAGTTCTCGGTAGTTATTTGAACAAACGAAAATAATCTTAATTAAAAAATGACAAATGGGTTTCTTTTATTGTATTCTGATATATTGTCATGTTTAATTTCCATAAATTTCACGTGTAATCTCAGAGGTTATGGGGCATTTTTACTAAAGCTTTGATATCTTTGGCAATTGAGGGAACATTATTGAGAAATTGTTGTGGCATGATTGGTAACGTCTCTGCCTGGTGATCGCCAGTCGGGTGTTCGAGTCCCGCTCAAACTCGTTAGTGCCATTAGTGTCTGCAACCTTACCATCCTTGTGAGCTAAGGTTGGGGGGTTTGAGGGAGCCTATAGGTCTATCTGCTGTGTCATCAGCAGCCACTGCCTGGCCCTCCCTGGTCCTAGCTTGGGTGGAGAGGAGGCTTGGGCGCTGATCATATACTATATGGTCAGTCTCTAGGGCATTGTCCTGCTTGCTATGACAATGTCACTGTCCCTTGTCTCTGCCATTCATGAGCGACCTTTAAACCTTTAAACCTTTTCAACCTTACCGGTTCTTCTGTCATCATCATGTGATCCACTCAAATTATTTAAAGATAATCATTAATAGGATATAGCATCCTCGTTCACTACCTCGAGTAAACAAACCCTGAATTATGTAAAAGAGAATCAAGGAAAATTTCCAAATGTTTTCAACAGTTCCACTCAACTTTTTGAGTTGGTCAAAATGAGCGCAATGCAGTAAGCTACAGTGGGAGAGGAAGGCATTTTATGATCGGCGCTGAGGAAAAACTTGATTCTTTTACTCAGGAAAGAAAATAACATTGAAGTATTGTAAATCTAATATCTTCTGAAAAAAGATCATATTATTTTAATATTGTTACTATTCCTAAAATATCTTATTTTTTCCTATTTCCTTATTTCCTTTCCTGACTGGGCTATTTTCCCTGTTGGGGCCCCTGGGCTTATAGCATCCTGCTTTTCCAACTAGGGTTGTAGCTTAGCATTTAATAATAATAATAATAATAATAATATCGATCGTGGTGTATCACGTAAAATCTAGCACTTAATAACACCGGAACTACAACTCTTTGGCCGAGACACAGAATATCGTAGATTATACAAAATCTGTCACGTCATTGCACGGGTTATGCCATTTAGCATACAATACGTCAGTCACAGAAACGAGCTTTTAATGTTTTGGAGTTCCTTTCCTCATACATCATACAATTCTTCTTCACCCAAGGGGTTAACTACTGCACTGTAATTGTTCAGTGGCTACTTTCCTCTTGGTAAGGGTAGAAGAGACTCTTTAGCTATGGTAAGCAGCTCTTCTAGGAGAAGGACACTCCAAAATCAAACCATTGTTCTCTATTCTTGGGTAGTGCCATAGCCTCTGTACCATGGTCTTACACTGCCTTGGGTTAGAGTTCTCTTGCTTGAGGGTACACTCGGGCACACTTTTCTATCTAGTTTCTATTCCTCTTGTTCTGTTAAAGTTTTTATAGGTTAAATAGGAAATATTTATTTTAATATTGTTACTATTCCTAAAATGTTTTTTTTTTCCTTATTTCCTTATTTCCTTTCCTGACTTGGCTATTTTCCCTGTTGGGGCCCCTGGGCTTATAGCATCCTGCTTTTCCAACTAGGGTTGTAGCTTACCATTTAATAATAATAATAATAATAATAATAATACGAACAAGCCCCCTGATAGTCATAGAGAGCAACACAGTGCCAAACTGGCGATGATAGTAACATCATACGTTCGTTTGGTGGCCTTCAACTCCGACTTTTCCTCATAGTATAGAGTCTTTGAAATTAGAGTTATTTTGTTGTTAACACCATGTATGAGAGGTTAATTGAACTTGTTCAAATGTAAGAGGAGATATTTGACATGGCAAACAAGATGTATAGAAATAATTTACATAAAGAAAATGTAACGAAAAGGACTGTAGAGGCATTGAATAAAACAGGTGAGTTTATCATAATATTGATATTCTTGGCATGGTGCATAAAGTATAATGAAGTTGCATAACTTATTTTATCAACTCATTTATCAACAAACATCTTATAGTGTCAAAATTATCGGAATTTACTCTGTCCTCGCGTGACAGAGTATAAGTAAACAATGAAAACAGCGCGTGGGTAAACGGATAGGGAACGCCTCGTGTGAATGCACATTTCGACGGCGGTTAGCCACTGGCCAGCCAGTCGGAAAGAAAACGGGTCGTGTGAATCGACCTAAGTCGCGTAAGTTTGTGATTGTAAGAAATTTCCTTAATACGCTTGGATGGCTCCATTTTTCACTATTACGGAGAACATGTGAATACTTGGTGCAGTATCTGGTAGCAAGATGAAATAAATCAATCAATAAATCAGAAGATAAGAAAAATAAAGGAATACTCTGGTTGTAGGTTGTCCAAAGCACCAGCCACCCGTTGAGATACTACCGTTAGTGTTATTAGGTCCTTTGATTGGCCAGATAGTAAGCTACTACAATGGGTCATTCTCTTGTCACGACTAACTTTTCTTTTGCCCACACATACAATAAATAGTCTGGCCTATCTTTACACATTTTCCTCATTCCCCATACACCTGACAACACTGAGATAACTAAAATTTCCTCTTCAACTAAGAGGTTAAATACTGTACTATAAAGTTCATTGGCTACTTACCTGTGGTAAGCAGCTCTTCTAGGAGAAGGATGCTCCAAATTATAACCATTGTTCTCTAGTCCTGGGTAGTGCCATAGCTTCTGTACCATGGTCTTTCACTGTCTTGGGTTAGAGTTCTCTTGCTTGAGGGTACAACTCAGACACACTATCTTTTTCCTTATTTCCTTTCCTCACTGAACTACACTCAGACACACTATTCTATCTTTTTCCTTATTTCCTTTCCTCACTGAGCTACACCCAGACACACTATTCTATCTTTTTCCTTATTTCCTTTCCTCACTGAGCTACACTCAGACACACTATTCTATCTTTTTCCTTATTTCCTTTCCTCACTGAGCTACACTCAGACACACTATTCTATCTTTTTCCTTATTTCCTTTCCTCACTGAGCTACACTCAGACACACTATACTATCTTTTTCCTTATTTCCTTTCCTCACTGAGCTACACTCAGACACACTATACTATCTTTTTCCTTATTTCCTTTCCTCACTGAGCTACACTCAGACACACTATACTATCTTTTTCCTTATTTCCTTTCCTCACTGAGCTACACTCAGACACACTATTCTATCTTTTTCCTTATTTCCTTTCCTCACTGAGCTATATTCCCTGTTAGAGCCCTTGGGCTTTATAGCATTCTGCTTTTCCGACTAGGGTTGTAGCTTAGCAAGTAATAATGATAATAATGCAGTTCAGCCTTTATCTCGATGTGTTACACTGTAGTGATTTAGACTTCGCTTTTGTAAAATTCTGCTCAAGAGCAGTACTATAACATTAATGAGTTGCGCTGTTACTTCAGTTTTTATTTATTTATTTTTTTTTTTAGAAAATTTCTCTATTTGAGGCTGCTCAATTCGATTAAGTTTTCCATTTCGTCCTAGACTTAATACTGGAATTATATCACGACCGCCGTTCTCCCTCAGACATAGACTGAGAAAACTCTCATAACAAAGTCTGAGTTTCCAGTAATTGTTCACTTGAAAAAGATATATATATATATATATATATATATATATATATATATATATATATATATATATATATATATATATATATATACAATGTGCGTGTGTGTGTTTGTGTGTGGGTGTCTTTATTTTCGGACGCAAAACTGAAAACCAAAGCTGTTTGACAAGACAGTTCTTGCAGAGAGAGAGAGAGAGAGAGAGAGAGAGAGAGAGAGAGAGAGAGAGAGAGAGAGAGAGAGATTAATTACATTAACCCCGTAAGCCAATCCTGGTCTTCAAAAGATTTCCGTTCACAGCACAGTGAAACCAGACACTAGATTTTGCCCACGTTGGAAAAGGGGAAAAAAATCTAAAGAAAATTCTGGAAAAAAAAAAAAAGAATAACTGAATATGACCCTGAGGCAAAAATGAAATAATTAGCGGAATGGGATGGGTGGAAAAAAACCCTGCATAAGTAGCAATAAGAACCTGACCATTTTTTTTTTTTTCAGAAGTTCGTTAAGTTCGTCTGACCGTTTTTATATGAACGAGTAGTCCAAAACACTAATCAGAATTTTGCTCACTACTCATCAAATATTTATGTCTATATGGCTGAGTATCAGTAGAGTTATTATCAAAAGAAATAATTTAAGGCTGCGTTTACACCAAGCGAATCGAATCGATTCAATTCATGGAGAATCATTTGACTCGAGTCATTTTGAATCGGTATAGTTCCAACCTACCGAATCTGATTAACAAATCATTCAGTAGTATTCAGTGCCAAGGCAGCCTTCGAGGAGTATGGGTGTCTTTGCTGTTGCAGAAATAGCATTGTTGCTGTGGCTGAGAAAGCGTAGACGGAGGCGGAGGCAACGAATATATGGGTGCATCCAATAAATTCCAGAAGACCTGAATTTGGGAGCTTTGGAAATTTGTTCCCAGATTTGGTCAATACTCCGGAGAAGTTTTATGACTTCTTTAGGATGACCACAGAACAATTTAAGATGTTGGTTGAGTTGATGGGACCCTCCATCAAGAAGCAGAATACCAATTACCGTCTTGCAATTCGACCTGACTCCCCTTGACTGATGAAAAAATGGGACCACGCGCATCAGTGATTCTGAATCGCCATGAATCTCCATGATTTGAAATGACTCGATTCGCTTGGTGTAAACGATTCCATTGAATTTAACGTGGCGAATCATGACGAATCATGAATTGGGATGATTTTCCATGAATTGAATCGATTCGATTCGCTTGGTGTAAACGCAGCCTAAGGGTATGATGGGGTCAGTGATTAAGAGGAACTAGGGTTCCAGCAAGGAAAAAAAAGTAGCTCAATGAGGACATGAAACAAAGAAATAAATAAACTACAAGAGACGTAATGAACGATTAAAATGAAGTATTTCAAGAACAGTAACAATGTTCAGTTAGACCCATCATATGTAAACTATAAAAACTTAAGAAAAAAAAAAGAGGAAGAGAAATAGATAAAAAGGGTGCCTAAGTGATCAGTCATTCATTTTGGAAATTAAAGACAAATATTGGATTAACTTACTTCTTAAATTAATGCAAATGATATTCATACATACGCAACATGGCGAAAGGCTAAAAGAAATGGAATGGAGAAGGATCGATAAAGAAAAGTACAACGTTGGAAAGAAAATACGGAAAAACCGACAAAATGGAACGACTAAATGTTCATATGAGGGATGTTGCTGTTGTTTTCAGCGGGGGAAAATATCTTATTGATTTAGGTTAGAGAGAGAGAGAGAGAGAGAGAGAGAGAGAGAGAGAGAGAGAGAGAGAGAGAGAGAGAGAGAGAGAGAGTAACCCGCACTGACAACAGTATCTTATTATGTTATCGGATCCATAATATAAGCCTAGGAGGATATATGCTTTTTATATTGCATTTCTCTATTACAGGCGTCAATGTCGACGAATGCATGGATATTATTATTATTATTATTAAATGCTAAGCTACAACCCTAGTTGGAAAAGCAGGATGCTATAAGCCCAGGGGCCCCAACAGGGAAAATAGCCCAGTGAGGAAAGGAAATAAGGAAAAATAGAACATTTTAGGAATAGTAACAATATTAAAATAAATATTTCCTATTTAAACTATAAAAACTTTAACAGAACAAGAGGAAGAGAAACTAGATAGAAAAGTGTGCCCAAGTGTACCCTCAAGCAAGAGAACTCTAACCCAAGGCAGTGTGAGACCATGGTACAGAGGCTATGGCACTACCCAAGAATAGAGAACAATGGTTTGATTTTGGAGTGTCCTTCTCCTAGAAGAGCTGCTTACCATAGCTAAAGAGTCTCTTCTACCCTTACCAAGAGGAAAGTAGCCACTGAACAATTACAGTGCAGTAGTTAACCCCTTGGGTGAAGAAGAATTGTCTAGTAATCACAGTGTTGTCAGGTGTATGAGGACAGAGGAGAATCTGTAAAGGATAGGCCAGACTATTCGGTGTCTGTGTAGGCAAAGGGAAAGAACCGTAACCAGAGGGAAGGGTCCTATGTAGTACTGTCTGGCCAGTCAAAGGACCCCATAACTCTCTAGCGGTATGTATGCAAACGTAATATATGTGTGTATTTAACCAGTTGACTCTTCTTATTTTTACTATACTGCCTATTAGTGACATCAATTTAGCTTACTCTCTCTCTCTCTCTCTCTCTCTCTCTCTCTCTCTCTCTCTCTCTCTCTCTCTCTCATTTGTGTGTTCTTAAGTGTGTCTATGCACACGCATCAATGCACTCAAATTCATGAGAAAATGTCTAACATTTCTTTGGGGTTTTACATTTGATACAAATATATACAAATACTCTTAATACTAAAATTTTTTTCAGTGGCTAACTATTATAGAAAGCAAAATTCATGTATAAGCCATTTTCACAGATTTATACTCGTGGTTTAGAAAATAAAATATACAATAAATTTAAAACCACAAACTCAAGGTTAATTTGGGCTTGTTAACAAGCTCTTGTCTGGTATGGTTGTTAATATTTTAACCTTTAGCTAATAGCGTTCATTTTTCGTCCCCTTTGCTTCTTAAAGAATATAATTTTATCTCATGTTCCGTAAAGGTGACTTTTCCATGCATGGTTCGGTCTTTTTATCAGCAACTCTTGACTTTTTCATTTCATTTTGTTTTTGAAAGTTCGCTCCTTTTTTACATTTTAACCTCCAATTTTTTCTTTTAATAATTATCTTTGCTTGAATTAATTTCAATTTATTGATTTTTTCTGTATTTTCCAGAAACCGAGGAAAATCTTTGGTTTGTTGTAAATCGAATTCACCAAAATATTTTAGGCTTGCCTATGATTGCAATTTCTATAGGCCTAGCCATTTCAAATCTCTACCTTTTCCCGATGACCTAAATTGGGCCCATTTTTTTTTTCATATCGATTTGATTTCAACGAGTTTCATCGATGAAGAGAGAGAGAGAGAGAGAGAGAGAGAGAGAGAGAGAGAGAGAGAGAGAGAGAGAGAGAGAGAGCCAATGTTAGATTAATATCCAGATCGGTTTTCTTGTGATTATGGATTTTGTCGAATACGTTTTCCCGAAAATATATGAAACCGTAACTGAAAAAGACCCCAAAACTGGTTGTACGGGATATTCCCGGGTGACATATCACTATCTAGAGTGTGAAGAGATGATAAGTCAACTATAAAAGGCTTATTAAAAGCGTGACGCTTTAGCCAGGCAAAAGAAAAAAAGCTTCTATAAAAATCTGAGAAACCCAATGAAGTACTTGAGTTCTACTCGAAAAATTACTCTGACAATATCCTATTAAATCATATTATCGGATCCAAAATATAGGCCTAGGGGCGATATGCTTTCTATATCGCATTTGTCAATTTTTCTCTCCCTCTAAACTATAGTACTCTCTCTCTCTCTCTCTCTCTCTCTCTCTCTCTCTCTCTCTCTCTCTCTCTCTCTCTCAGAGGGAAAAGATACACACTCAGATAAACTACTATTTTGACGCTTTTATCGATAATAGCCGAGGACTAGAGTCTGCGTTAGCTTAGTAATTTCATCCGAGTTCTAAAATTCATAAATTTACCGCCTGGGTCGTATCGTAAGTAAACTATTGCGCCCATGTAGGCCAGGGGTCAGGTAACTTTTTTGGGTGTTACCCCAAAAAAATTTGTAGTAAAATGAATTTACTCCTGACTCTGGGGAACAAATTACCAATGGAATTCATGGATGATAAACACACAAAAATTCATATTGAGATAACGATTAATTGTTTATTTCATCTATCATTTGGAATACAGTAACACCGATCTTACTAAAATGATATACATACAAATTTAGTAGATTTGAGAACAAAGCCCTCAGAAGAATATCGGCAGTTAAATGGCAGGACAGGATTAGAAATGAAACTATAACAGAGATTACTCGAGTGCCATATGTTGATGAGATCATGATGAGGGGTAGATGTAGATGGTTTGGACATGCTCTTCGCACTCCCCAAGAGAGATTAGTTCACCAAACGTTTAACTGAGCTTCAAAAGGCACTAGAAGAGTAGGAAGACCCAGGCCTATATGACTGAGGACTATGAAGCTTGAAGTGGGAGATTATGAATGGAGAAGTATTGAATTGAAAGCTCAAGAAAGAGACAACTGGCGAAATCTAACCGTGTAAGAGATGATGATGATCATTTGGAAGTAAAAGTCCGTCTTTTTTTTTTTTTTTTGGCATGGGAATAGCACACAAGAAAAGATCATAGGAAATTATATATTTATAAACAGAAATAAAACAGTCACAGTTTTTATCATTACATGGCGCATAAGTAAAATGGTTGTCTATTGTGTTTCCAATTCGTACAAAAAAAAAAAAAAAAAAAAAAAAAAAGTTATTGAATGCACTATTATGGCGATTTTTTTTTTATCTTTTTTTTTGGCATAAGAATGTCACACAAATAAAATTAACTAGAAAATGATTGAAAACTTGGATATTTTACTCATATCAGCTCCATCGGGCTTTAGAAAAATAATAGTTTCATCTTTGATACAACAATCTCAATATCAGAGATTTTTTTATGGCACTGTTACTTAGATGGTATCTTCAGGATCCAACTGTTTTATATTTTGTTTTTAGATTTACAAGGATAAAAAAAGCATTGCTCGTAAAAGCATATTGCTGTGAAAGGTGGCAGCATTTTAATTGCTTCCAAATGTACAGTTTTATAAGCCTTTGCAGCATTTGACATCCAAAATCTTGAGAAGTCACCCTTGGTCTCAAATTTCATGCTCTTCTGTCAATCCTTCAGACTCTTCAGGCAAATCAGCCAATTCACAATTGAAGGGATTTATAACCCAGCTGACAGTATGGGAATCAAGCTATGGAAAGTAGTCACAAAACCCCCCCCCCTCTCTCTCTCTCTCTCTCTCTCTCTCTCTCTCTCTCTCTCTCTCTCTCTCTCTCTCTCATTTGTGTGTTCTTAAGTGTTTCTATGCACATGCATCACTGCGCTCAAATTCATGAGAAAATGTCTAACATTTCTCTGGGGTTTTACATTTGATACAAATGAATGTAAATACTCTTAATACTAAAATTATTTTCAGGTGCCTTGTGACCAACTCCATGTCACTAAGACAGCAGTCTTTACAATCTTCCAAAAACACTGCAAGGAAGACAGCAATCTTATTGGTATTTACTCTCTGGTTCCAATACTGAAGCTTTGATACAAATGCTGACATTTGTTTCCTTGATAAGATGAGATTCTTTTTCTTTCCTTGCAATTCCTTTTTCAGCATATTTGCTTGTCCAAAAATTATCAGCTAAGAAAGCAAGAAGAGTTAGCCAGGTTGATTTTCTGAACTTCTCTGCAAGTATATGTTTTAGATCAATGAGAAAGATTTTAAATTAGGGTTTAAAAGGCCACAGTCTATTCAGGACATTGATACAAAACACCTACTGCTAGAGTACTAACCTTATAAACAGGCTGAATATATTACATGTAGATTATAGAATATTATAATAATATATAGAGGAAGTGCTAGCATTTAATATCAAACAATGATGACATTTCTCCGTTTTCGTAGTTTTAAAGATCCTGGGATCCTCAACTTTTATATTCGTTCCACTCAGCATATCTACAGCCATGGCACATCTTATTTCCTAAATTGCCCCTTTTAGGGTAATTAACCCCTGTTCCCCGACCAATAACCTAAACTTAATTCACCTTTCAGGGCAATTAACCCCTGTTCCCCGACCAATAACCGAAAGTTAATTCACCTTTCAGGGCAATTAACCCCTGTTCCCCGACCAATAACCGAAAGTTAATTCACCTTTCAGGGCAATTAACCCCTGTTCCCCGACCAATAACCGAAAGTTAATTCACCTTTCAGGGCAATTAACCCCCGTTCCCCGACCAATAACCGAAACTTAATTCACCTTTCAGGGCAATTAACCCCCGTTCCCCGACCAATAACCGAAACTTAATTCACCTTTCAGGGCAATTAACCCCCGTTCCCCGACCAATAACCGAAACTTAATTCACCTTTTAGGGCAATTAACCCCCGTTCCCCGACCAATAACCGAAACTTAATTCACCTTTTAGGGCAATTAACCCCCGTTCCCCGACCAATAACCGAAACTTAATTCACCTTTTAGGGCAATTAACCCCCGTTCCCCGACCAATAACCGAAACTTAATTCACCTTTTAGGGCAATTAACCCCCGTTCCCCGACCAATAACCGAAACTTAATTCACCTTTTAGGGCAATTAACCCCCGTTCCCCGACCAATAACCGAAACTTAATTCACCTTTTAGGGCAATTAACCCCCGTTCCCCGACCAATAACCGAAACTTAATTCACCTTTTAGGGCAATTAACCCCTGTTCCCCGACCAATAACCGAAACTTAATTCACCTTTCAGGGCAATTAACCCCCGTTCCCCGACCAATAACCGAAACTTAATTCACCTTTTAGGGTAATTAACCCCTGTTCCCCGACCAATAACCGAAACTTAATTCACCTTTTAGGGCAATTAACCCCCGTTCCCCGACCAATAACCGAAACTTAATTCACCTTTTAGGGCAATTAACCCCCGTTCCCCGACCAATAACCGAAACTTAATTCACCTTTTAGGGTAATTAACCCCCGTTCCCCGACCAATAACCGAAACTTAATTCACCTTTTAGGGCAATTAACCCCCGTTCCCCGACCAATAACCGAAACTTAATTCACCTTTTAGGGCAATTAACCCCCGTTCCCCGACCAATAACCGAAACTTAATTCACCTTTTAGGGTAATTAACCCCCGTTCCCCGACCAATAACCGAAACTTAATTCACCTTTTAGGGCAATTAACCCCCGTTCCCCGACCAATAACCGAAACTTAATTCACCTTTTAGGGCAATTAACCCCCGTTCCCCGACCAATAACCGAAACTTAATTCACCTTTTAGGGTAATTAACCCCTGTTCCCCGACCAATAACCGAAACTTAATCAATCAAGCTAAAATCAATAGAGATATTATGGCCCAATGTCAATTAAGATAAAAAAACTAAAATAAAATAACATATTCTGTGAAAGATGCAGTGATTTGCTGATTTTGTTGTTGTTTTTTCTTTTTCTTGTGACCGATATATTTTCTTAAATTCTTAATTGGATTAATATCTATGGAATTTCTGGTGAATTTTATGTAGGGAATTATGTAGTAATTTCTATGATATGGCTGTACTATCCAACGACAGGTCACGTCAGATCTTATTTTAACGACGACAATAGTTTCTGTGGTTAAAAAAAAAAAAAAAAAAAAAAAAAACAAAAAAAAAAAAAAAAAAAAAAACTGATTACTGACGTAAATAATAAAAAAACTGAGAAATGAAATGGCAGAAATATTAATAACCATGATTAAATGACTATTTTTATAATTATTATTATTATAAATGGATAAACCTGATCAACCTGCATTCTAGTAATTAGTTATCATGGCCTAATCGAATCCAAGACTGGCTCAAGCTGCAAACTAAAGTGATGAAGACATTAAGGGAGTAACTAATAGACTCATCAGGACCCAAGTCACTGAACTGTGTTGGCAAATAACTTCTCACCTTACCCCCCCCCACTCCCCCCACTCCCCCCCCCCCTCCCCTCACCTACCGCCTCATCATATTCGAAGGGCGTCGGAGGAAGATTCCGCGTAAACATGTTTATATTACAGTATCTTGGTGTGATTTCACACTAGGGCAAAAAGCTCAAGTAGATACCTATATATATAATGTGTGTGTGTGTGTAGTTGAGATATTTATAAATACAGATAATGCTATGTAATGTTATGGTTATTAAGAATAACTGATTGATAAGAGACTATCATGCATAATCAATATTTAATCTGTTTTCGCTGAAGAGCGTTGTATACAATAATTGTGTAATTGACCCTAAAACGAATATCGTAATGGTAGGTCAATCTAAAACGTATCAAGGCCAAAGATTGTCAGCATCTATTTAGCGATCAGTCTTACAACATTTTTTATGGTGAGTCTCATTTTTTTATCAGTCAAAAGAAAAAACTTAAATCACCTTTATTTTTTTTATATTGCTATTTTATCTTTAAACATGTTACATGTTCTAGAAACCGAACTGTTTCTTTAGTAAAAGAAGTGTATGGTAAACGAATGCTGTGTGACATTCATCGTGCATCTGGCAACGCCTCGCTTATCGATTCTCTGCAAGGCCGTTTCTCGCTTCTCCTTTCTGCTCTCCTTTTCTCGTTTTTTTTCTTTCCTTTTTTTCTCATTGTTTTATGGTACATTCATGCAATTTCCTTATCCATTTCCAGTGTTCACTCA
>NC_090725.1:17525181-17565267 GCF_036898095.1 Palaemon carinicauda | reverse complement strand
CACCTGACAACATTGAGCTAACCAAACAATTCTTCACTCAGGGGATTAACTACTGCACTGCAATTGTTCAGTGGCTATCTTCCTCTTGATAAGGATAGGATAGACTCTTTAGCTATGGTAAGCAGCTCTTCTTGGAGAACGGCTCTCCAAAATCAAATTATTGTACTCTAGTCTGGGGTAATGCCATAGCCTCTGTACCATGGTCTTTCGCTGTTTTTGAGTGGAATTCTCTTGCTTCAGAGTAAACTCTAGCACACTATTCTATTTGATTCATTATTGACTTTCCTCACTTGGCTATTTTTCCCCCGTTGGAGCCTTTGAGGTTATAGCATGTTGCTTTTCCAACCAATAGGTTTGTAGCTTAGCAAGAATAATAATAATAATAATAATAATAATAATAGTAATAATAATGATAATAATAATGATAATAATGAAGATAGAGATGGGAAGCAATAAGGATAAATAGGATTGATACATTCGATGCAACATAGAAGACCGATGATAAACAAGGCAGCAATGACCAACAGTGGACGAGACACAATTGAATTATGGTAAATAGGCACTGTCATTTTAGGATTAATAATTTGATGATGAGCTATGATAGATATTGTGATAATGAATTGACCTATCGGAATTGTCCATGCCTGATGATCTGCTAGACCGGGGTTCGACTCTCGCTCTAGCTGGATAGTTTATTGTAATGTCTACAACCTCACTATCCTTGTGAGCTAAGCATGGGTTTTTGGAGGGAGCATATAGGTCTACTTGCATCAGCACCCATTGTCTGGTCCTCCCTGGTCCTAGGTTGGGTGGAAAGGGGACTTGGGTGCTGATTAAAAGCATATAATACATGGTCAGTCTCTAGGGTATTGTCCTGCTAGCTTGGGCATTGCCACTATCCCTTGCATCTGCCGTTCATGAGCGGCCTTTAAACCTTAGAAGAAGATGATTTAAGGCAGTGATGAGACATTGATCAGTTACGATGAGTAAGGATGCAATGGAGGACTAAAAGGAACCGATGATATATGATAAGTAAGGGAATGAAGAGCTCGCTGAAAAAAGATAGAATTAGTAGATTATAGATAAGACGGCTCTTGATCCTAATGAATAGAAGAACGTTGAACACTGGGAATCCAAGCAGCAATGAGGACTGAAATTAGTGTGGGCGATCATAGATGGCGTCTCGTGATGGAAATGAGGAAGAAGATGAAGGGGAGGCAAAATGTAACGAAGTTATGCAGGAGGGATTCCATTACTCCATGAGAGAGAGAGAGAGAGAGAGAGAGAGAGAGAGAGAGAGAGAGAGAGAGAGAGAGAGAGAGAGAGAGAGAGATGCGTGATGTGCTTAGGAAAGTTTTGGAGACTTGGTCCTAATTACATTCGAGAGCCGAGAATGTTGTGGGCATTTCTTAAGATAAAACGCATTGCTGTCGGAAAATTTCAAGTGTTTATCATGAATATTCATATTAAGGAACTTTACTTTTGAGAGGTAGAATAAAGAATGTCTAAAAAGCTATTGACACTTATCCGACTTTGGTTTTGCAATAAAAAATATATGGCATGTTTAAATAACAAAGTTAAAGAAAATGTTGTTACAATAAACATAAATCGTTAAATGATGTAAATTTAAGACGTCTCGGATACCGGACCACCGCCACGTAAAACAAATCAATATTGAAACAAGAGCAATTAGAGATTTCTGACCTCCGCCAAAGGTTAATGGAGTCATCCATGGCTCAAGTTCTATCTGTGGTGGATATTTCGTCAAAATCCGAAATTTGTTTTGCAATATCTTTAAAATGGCGAAAAATGCAACTCGGGATCTAGAGTACAGGTCCAGAACCGGATCAACTCCAAAAATTTAACGAGGTCTTCCATGACCTATGATCTATCTGTAGTGAAAATTTCTGTCGACATTCGTCAAGTAGTTTTGACATCTTTAAAATGGCGAAAAATGCAAATCTGGATATAGAATCCGGATCTGGATCCAGATCATCTTCAAAATTCAATGGGGTCATCCATGACCTAAGATCTGTTTGTTGTGGAAATTTCGGCAAAATTTGTCGAGTAGTTTTGACGGAACCCTGTCCACACAGAGACAGAGACAAATAAATCAATAAATGAGCTAGAATCCTGATCCGTATTTGGATCATCTCCAAAATTTAATGGGGTCGTCCATGACCTAAGATCTATCTGTGGGGAAAAATTTTGGCAAAATCCGTTGGGTAGTTTTGACGGAATCCTGTCCACAGAGACACAGACAAATAGATAAATGAATAAATAAACAAGAATCCGGATCTGGATTATCACCAAAATTTAATGGGATGGTTCAGGACCTAAGATCTATCTGTGGTGAAAATTTTGGCAAAATCCGTCGAGTAGTTTTGACGGAATCCTGTCCTCAGACACACAGACAAATAAGTAAGTAAACTAGAATCCAGATACGGATCCGGATCATCTCCAAGATTTAATGGGATCGTCCATGACCTAAGATCTATCTGTAGCAAAATTTTCGTCAAAATTCATCAAGTAGTTTTGATGTTATCTTTAAAAATGGCGAAAAGTGCAAATCTGGATCTGGAATCCGGATCCAGATTCATATCATCTCCAAAATTTATTAAATTTGTCCATGACCTAAGATCTATCTGTGGTAAAAATTTGTCAAAATCCGTAGGGTAGTTTTGATGCAATTCTGTACACAAACAAATAAATAGATAACTAAAATTCGAATCCAGATCCCGATCATCTCCAAAATTCAATGGGGTCGTTCATGATCTAATATCTATCTGTGGTGAAAATTTCGTCAAAATTCCTAAAGTATTTTTGACGTTATTTTTAAAATGGGGAAAAATGCAAATCCGGATCCAGCTCATCTCCAAAATTTAATGAGGTAGTCCATTACCTAAGCTCTATCTGTGGTGAAAATTTTCGTCAAAATCTGTCTAGTAGTTTGACGTAATCCTGCCCATAAACACGCAAAATATGCAAATCCGGATCCAGATCAACTCCAAAATTTGATGGGATCGTCCATGTCGGAAGGTCTATCTTCGGTGAAAATTTCATCAAAATCCGTCGAGTAGTTTTTACATAATCCTGTCCACAGACACAAAGACAAATGTCCGCAGAGACAGACAAATAAATAAAACAACTCGATCGCATAACCTCCTTAGCGGAGGTAATTAAGTCAAAATTGATCGAAAGAAAGCAGCAAGTCAACAAAGATCGCTTGTTCTTGAGTCAAGGTCAAAGTGATTGACAGCCGCTGTTTGATGGAAGACTTGAGGGAGCCAGATGATTCCCTGAATCAATAACGGCGATTGATTTCAGGTGTTGTAAGACGTTGCTAGCTAAGCAAATGTGACCCATTTTCCAGGTGGATAAAGCTAGCGTGACATCGTCAACTCGGGGATGGGGGGGACGGGGTAGGGGGGAGGGTATTGGGTTCCATTTCGTGCGCACGCTCTCTAGACCGTGGTCGTGTGTTCGTAATGAATCTGGTTAGAGGTCCTCGTGACTTATACGATGATTCGCTTCTTTTGCTCCAAGAGGGTCAACTTATATAGTTCTTAGCTTTTATTTCTTCTTACAATAATGAATTTAGGGATGACGAATTTTCAAGAAAGCCAGTACTTATATAAGCACACGCACATCAGGGGTATTTCTTAAAAAAAATCCTCATACTAAAACTTCTCACGTATTTACTCTCATAGAATTGTTTTATCCTTTTTAGTAAAGAAATATGAAGTATGAAGATCAGTAATAGATTCAACAAAAACAGATTTGTAAATCATTTTTTTTTTTTAATTCTTGAGAATTATTTTGATATACGTCTAATGACTTTTCTAGCTTTACGGTTTTTTTTATTTGTAAGCATTCATTACTGCAATGCTTGATTATACGGGAAATGAATTATGTCTCTGCCTTTGGTGGTAAAATTCGTGTCCACATAAGTTAGTGTAGCTTATGTTTATTCATTCCATATAGTATATATATATATATATATACTGTTTATATATATATATATATATATATATATATATATATATATATATACTTATATATACATATACTGTATATTTACATACATATATATATATATATATATATATATATATATATATATATAGATATATATATATCTTTCTGGTGACATTAGGTCTCACCCCATCCCTTGGGTATGGGGAAGAGAGAGTAATCATACCTTGGTGAAAATGAAAATGGGTACCCCAAGACGTACAGTTAACTCTGAAACCCCATTCGCCCACAAATTGCCGAAATCGCCGTGCTGTAGTTAGGAAAGAAGTGTGTGTATATCTCTGAATATATAGCAGTAATTTTTGACGGGTTGCATACAGCAGTATGTATATATATATATATATATATATATATATATATATATATATATGTGTGTGTGTGTGTGTGTGTGTGTGTGTGTGTGTAAGAATATTTGTATATGTATATATCATTATCATTATCATTAATATTATTGTTACTAATACCTAAGCTATAACCCTAGATGGAAAAGCTGAATGCTACAAGCTCTATGGATGCAACCACGAACGGTAGCCCAAAGAGGATAGGAAATAAGGAAATAAATATACTGTATATGAGAAGTTAAGTATGAAAATAATATATAATATCCTAAGATAAGTAACAACGTTTAAACAGATCTGTCATAAAGGCTATGAACTATGTAGACAGACTAATTCATTCTGTTCAACATAAAAATATTTGCTGAAAGTTTGAACTTCTGAAATTCATTAAGAAAATCATTCCACAGTCTGACAACAGTTTGAATAAAGCTTCATGAATACTGTGCATTGTTGAGCTTTATAATGGAGAAGGTAAAATTGTTAGAGTTAACAGCATACCTAGTACTACCTGCGTACATGATGGTACAGTCTGAAAAGATCTGAATGAAAAGGATGGTCAGTATTATAAAAAATCTTATGCAACATGAATGAAGAACTAATTGAACGACGGTGCCACAGATTAATATCAAGATCAGGAATAAGAAATTTAATAGACCATAAGTTCCTGTCCAACAAATTAAGGTGAGAATCGGCAGCTGAAGAACAGACAGGAGAAAAATATTCGAAACAAGGTAGAACGAAAGAATGAAAGCATTTCTTCAGAATAGATTGATCAACAAAAATCTTAAAAGCCTTTCTCAATAAGTCAATTTTTTTGGGAGCACTCGAAGAAGAGACATATCTAATGTGTTTCTCAAAAGTAAATTTACAATCAAGAATCACACCTAGAATTTTAAAGGAGTTGCACATAGTTAAAGAAATATTATCAATGCAGGGATATGGATTTTGAGGAGCCACTATAATCGACTCACTACAGTCTTATTTTCAGTGTTGTTAGGATTCAACTCCATGCCTCATAATTTGGACCACGCTCTCAATTAAGCTAGATCATTGTTAAGGATGCAAAGAGAGTAGAATCATCTACATATGCAAAGAGTTTATTTTCTAAGCCAAATCACATATCATATGCATATATTATGAAAGATAATTGGTTATGAAAACTACCCTGAACAGTATCAGATCTCACATTCCCATACTCATTATAGTGTCATTCAATAACAATGGTCAAATGCTACATTAAAACTAAAGCTGATCATACGAATATCCTGGACACAATCAAGGGATTTCTGAACAATATCGGAAATTATAAAGGGGCATAACATGCTCCAAGTTCTTTGTGAAAGCTAAATTGCAAACAAGAGAATATAGATTATTACCTTCAGTATACCTACTTAGTCGTTTTGCTAATTGACGTTCAAATCTTTAGATAATATGGGAGTTATGGAAATTGGGAGCAGGTTCTCCAGGCAGAAGTGACGAGGCTCAGGAACACTCTTGACGGCTCCAACCTTTTCAGGACGGAAGAAGTCGAGCGGTTGGTGGAGCGTTAATTAGCAGGATAGAACTACCACAAACACAATTACCTAATGTAGTAACATTACCAACTATCATACAAGTGTAATATAATCTCTTCGTGCTAACTTGATGGAAAAAAAAAAAAATCAGATAGCTTAAAAGTTAAAATATCAGCGATCTTTATAAAAAAAAATACAATGAAAAATACCATTTGGATCTACACCTCTTTCAGAATCTTGGTCCACTAAGAGTGTTTTAATTTCGCCGGACCAAAAAGCTAAACTAGTTTAGCTTCAGGAAAGCAAGAATGAGGAAGATCAATTTTCTCAAGTTTCTCTGTTTACTGTCAAACACATCAGCTATAATGAATGCTCGTCAAGAGTATGAGATCGGTGTACAGTAGGTGTGACACGCGAGAGGAGCTCTGTGCTATAGGGGTGATTAAGAAAACCTTCTACAGACCGCTTCCCTCCACCAAGGCTACGTTGGTTTTGCGAATGACTTCAGTTCATGTATTATGGCACAAAAAAATGCTATTCCTACGATAACATCAAAGAACCGTGACATCGTTAAAATTTGTTTGTATTTTTTTCTAAAGCTTTTCCCACTACTATAAGACTGTAAACATGACCTGATATTGATATCAGTTGAGTGTTTGAATATCCCCAAATGACTTCAGTTCATGTATTATGGCACAAAAAAATGCTATTCCTACGATAACATCAAAGAACCGTGACATCGTTAAAATTTATTGTTTGTAATTTTTCTTTTTCTAAAGCTTTTCTCACTACTATAAGACAGTAAACATGACCTGTTATTGATATCAGTTGAGTGTTTGAATATCCCCAAATGACTTCAGTTCATGTATTATGGCACAAAAAAATGCTATTCCTACGATAACATCAAAGAACCGTGACATCGTTAAAATTTGTTTGTAATTTTTTTATTCTAAAGCTTTTCCCACTACTATAAGACTGTAAACATGACCTGATATTGATATCAGTTGAGTGTTTGAATATCCCTAAGAGAAATAATCTGTTCATGCAATTTCACGCAGAGTTGACCAAGAATGGTGGAAGTAAAGGAAATAAATCAAAACGAGTAAGAAACGTATAATTCTTATTCTGATGGCATCTTCGTAAACGTTGTCTGCAGAGCTTGACAATGACAAAATACATTACTAAGGACAAGACATAACGAACTGTCCTTTCAAATAACATATCATTACTTCAATGCTTCAAGAATATATCCATAAAATCTTAGCATATTACGACATTATAGAGTAAAGTGAAACAATATCAAATAAGATTAAAATAAGAACAAAATGCAACAATTGGTTTAATCGAATATTTTGATTACTGTAATCTCGAATAATTTAACATTCTCTCAGACTTGACTTTCTAATAGAATCCAAAATTCACATGATAGTTATATGTATCTCCCAATTCTTCTAGTAATAGCTGATAGAAATGAAAGAGTCACTTGGAGATAAGGAAATTAAAGGAGTTACTAATACTCTCCAGCAGCCAGCCCCACTCCCCAGCTTCTAGAAATCCCCACCCAAATAATAATGTTTATTGGATAAAAAATATTTACATACAAAGATTTACAAAAAGAAAAAAGACTCAGTCCAAGCCCATGAGGAGCAGAGCTCTTCGGGCAATAATACAACTAAAATAATATCATCAATTAAGTAAAAATAAAAAATAAAGTAAATATGGATATAGATATACAAAATGTACGCATACATATACATAATCATATGTATACAAATAGATACATATAAATGAGAATCTTAGCCTAAAAACAAATGGAAATGCATATTTATATGATAAAGAAGGATGGTATATGAAAGCTAATGGTATATAAATTGAAAAATTGTAGATATTAAGCAAAAATCTCAGTAAAAGAATTAGTTTTACAAAATAAAAAATATTCTAAACAATGAAACATACTTGCGTTGTGGTTAGGTAGGTAAGTATAAATATTTATTAATAAAGCTTAATACCCAGATAACAGGAGATTTGTATATGATTTCTTAAAAGACCGAACGCTAAGCAGTGCCAAAAACTGTTAATTGGAAGTCTATTCTGTAATGCAAGCAAAAAGTGATGTTTAGCAAGCGTGTAATTACCCTGCCTTATTGTTCTAGTCTTCAACACTTAAATAAGATTACGTTTATTCATCAGTTGTTTATTTGTTCAATCTACTTAACAGTAGACATAACAGACAGTTTGCTTTCCACCTTTTTTTTTAGATCATGGTTGCCAAGGCGCCAACTGAACCTACTCGCCCATGCATCAGTCTTTTAGCCTCGATGTCTCTTTATTCTATTTATGCTCTGTCTATTCCTCGCTTGTGTTTGTTTGCATATTTACACCTCCGTGATCGTAAAACTGTGCATATCCTTCACAGTCGGGTAATCAAGAGAACCCCGGGGCGATGAAAGTGGATAACCGCACCATATGGGTTTGGGTAAACTTTAGTCTTTGACTTACGGACATTCGTTTCCCCTATTTGCCCAATGACAATAACCAAGGTATATAGAATAAGGTCCTCTATATACCTTGACAATAACCAAAGGACTTACGGCTTCTTGGAGATTCTGGAGTTCAATTCAATACATTACAATAGAATCATTCTACTGCATAGAGGAGGATAGTTTTGTGGATGGTGGAATATTTCATATTGCTTCCGTTTTTCTTGCCGTAATATCTTCGGTGTTACGTTTTCAGTTCGCATATCACCCACTAACACATTTTACAAATAGTAAACTCCATCACTCGCGAGTCTTCATTTCTTAAAAATACCCATCGTTTTATGAATGTATTTCAATGGGTTTGAAGTCACGTTTTAAATGCACAATAAAAATTACAAAATAAATCTAACTGACAGGGAGAATAATTTCCAAACTACACTGGAGTCAAAGAAAATGTCATTTAATAGATCCGCTCAATTGTAAGTTTTATTCATGTTCTTTATCTAATTGTTATTATTTCTTGAGTTTTTATTTATTAGTTTACTTACCCCGTTGTCATTCACCTCGAATGGTGTGACACAAAATTTGCATTTAAATAAACAGTCATGCAGTATTCGTGTCCTAATCATACAGCTTTAATGATAAATCCATTATAAGAGAAATTACACAAGGTTTAGGAGAAGAGACTGATTAAATCAATGGGAAAAGCTACACGTTTCTAATCTCCTCCGCTGTGTGCAAAGAAGAAGAACTGAGAGAACTCTGGCAAAACAATGAGCTTCTCTGACCATCCAAGCAAACCTCGATGTTAGATAAACAGGATTTTCATGCGAAGCTTTGGAGCCGGTGTAAAGACTTCTCTCTACTACTATTACCGTTGACGTCCATCAATGTCTGATAATGAGGTTCTAGTTAATCAGCAAGATAGAAATGAATGATTTGATCTTAATAAACCGTGAAATAAATCTTGTCTTCAATTATCTTGAGATAAAAAAAAAAGTTATGCAGATGAAACATCCCAATGTTGGTTGTTTCTTGTTTAGCATGAAACAGCCTTGATATCTTTTTATAGTGAAACAACTGGATTCTTTTAACGACCTCGGGATCAGAGCCCCAGGCGAAATCATGCAAAGACAAAATTTATCATTAATCAAATGTCAAGTAACAAACTACCGTTGTTAATTGGCATTGATATGCACTAAATGACTAGTGGTTTTGAATGAGGTATTTACTTCATAACTTATTCACATTACTTCGTTAACGTTGCTTCCCATATGATTGCAGTATTCATCACGTCATTTATCAGATAAATTTTTAATTTGTTTATCGAATATTTTAATCAAGACAACAGAAATCATTCTTTACTCTCTCGTTCTTCGGCCCTTATTTCTAATTCTCAAGCTTCCTGTTTTGCTGTTCAGTTACTAAATCTGTTGGGTATGTCTGTACACGTACATATTCCAGGACACGTAACCGCCCCCCCCCCCCCTCTCTCTCTCTCTCTCTCTCTCTCTCTCTCTCTCTCTCTCTCTCTCTCTCTCTCTCTCTCTCCATACATCATAGGTTAGTCTTACTAGATGTGAGGTAACCAGTTGCATCACATCATAAAAAAATTAGCAGAGTAAAGGATGCATTAGTTATTTGGAACCATATTTTTGCACTGTGTCAATGTTTACTAATTTTTCAAATGTTTATAACAATGTGTTTTGGTCTGCCAACGACGAGCATGTTTGCATGATTGCAATTATGGCATTCTGTTTGTAACAGAGTAACGGTACAATAGATAAATTTCGCCAAACACTTGTAAAAGATTATAGCTCCTATAGGTAGTTTGTGGTCACAGAAGGGCAATAAGAGCGAATAAAAGTGTAAGTGGTGTGACGAGGAGATAATTCAGTAGAGATAGATAGGTGATTACCTTTAGCTCAATTTCATGACGGGAGTGAAGATCGCATACATGAGGGTATGCAGAGGATGGGTGTGCTCGTCAAGGAGAAATTGAAAGCGAGGAAGAAGATCTAACGTAGATTAAACTATTAAACTTTAAAGTAATAAAATCACTTTTTAATTGAATCCCTGTTCTCTAACATTAATTACCCTTACCCTATTTACATTACAAGTTCATTTATACATATATAACGCTCTCCAATTCAAATTACATTCTTTTCTGGGCTGCCCAAAGGCAAGAGCCCGGGTCTTACACAAGGTAAGGCAATCTATACAGACAGACAGACAGAGGAAGAAGGACAATGTTAAAGACAGAGGGAGAATGTGAACAAGAACGCCAGGTAGAATTAAAATTCTTCTTTTGGCGAAATAAATACAGATACAAATGTGAATGACCAATAAAAGATGCAATGATAGAACTGCTGTCTAAGAAAATGCGTGTCTTGTTGCGACTCGGTGATTATCTTGAAGATCTAATCGTGGAGGAGACAAGAGAAGCAAAGCTGAATGGTGCCCGAGGGGGAAACGTTAGCGTAAGGATGGGAATGGTTACGAAAGTGACCGTTAGGGGTCAGAGGGTTGGCGATTAAGAGGTTGAAGATTGGAGAGACAACAAGTTTTAGGGTGTGATTATAAATGGGAAGGGGCAGCATGGCGTTGAAAGGGTGTTTGAATGGACAGAAAAGGTTTGTGGGGTATATTTGCTTGGATGAGAAGAAGGCGTCAAACAAATGGCATAGGATAATAATATTTTTCATTGTATGAAGGCAAATGTGGTAAATTATACATTTGGTTTTATATATATATATATATATATATATATATATATATATATATATATATATATATATATATATATACACACATGCGTAAAAATCACAGGAAAACGTGATGCTCAGATGCAGAATAACCACAGGGAAAATGAAAATACGAAATATACGATTAAGTCCTGAATAGTTTCGTGATACTTCTTCAGTCCTCTGAAGAAGTATCACGAAACTAGTCAGGACTTAATCATATATTTCATATTTTCATTTTCCCTGTGGTTCTTCTGCATATATATATATATATATATATATATATATATATATATATATATATATATATATATATATATATATATGTGTGTGTGTGTGTGTGTGTGTGTGTGTGTAACAGCTTAACATTACGCAGAAAAGAAAAATGAATTTACGAATCCAACACTAAAGCGTCGTTGGAAATATCATCTCGACGACAAATCTGTCGCTGATATCTTAGATATTGATGTAGATGCTCTTCTTGAGTATTGACATTAAAACGACCTTTTTAATGAATTTCTATATCTTTAAAAAAGTAATTTGCTTGTTAAATATGTGAATGAAACGCAGTTATAAGCTCTAAGTGAATAATGGCTTTTCTAAATATTTTAAAATGTTTTCCAATTACGTCCTTAAATAACCTCTCCGCTACTAGTGCCTGGCTTCTGGAACAAAATTGATAATCCAATCCTAAATCTACTAGCCTTTCTGGATCTCCTTTCGACCTCATTAGTCCCACTGTACAGCAGGGTCGGGCGCTCGAGTCAACTTTTTCCAAAAACTACTATTTCTTGTATTATCTTATCCAACATCACTGACATGTTCTTGGTTCTCTTGATTGGTTCCACCTCCCCCCTTCTTATTACATGGCCATAATATCATAGACGAGCTTCCGTAGCCCTCTCTTTTACATAACATATACCACACATTCTTCTTATATCTTGACTCTCCCTCTTTTCCAGGAGTGATGTTCTAGCAATCCATCTCACCATCCTCATCTTGGTTCTTTCCAACAGTCTCCCATCTTTCCTCTCAAGTGCCCAAGTGTCTCACCCACATAATAGTATGGGCCTAATAACTATCTTATAGACTTGATTATGAGCCTTCATGGACTTTTCATGTCTAAAACTACTCCAGTTACTTCTCTTCATTTTTACCATGCTTCTTCCACAGTGTCTCACTGCTTTCTCAGTACCTTCAGTGTTTCTAGATATCACAATATAAAAAGTGACATTCATTATCTAGCTGTTATTTCAGAATAAAAAAATAAAAAAATAAATTGAGTATTTTGATTTCAGAAACTAAGAAAGAATTTATTTCTTTCCTTGAAAATTCTCAAATTAAATTCTTACAATTCTTTCTTGCGGCTGACAATCTCTTGTGAAAATCCTCACATGCACATGCAGAGACGCAAGCACGTGGTTACTGAAACATTTCGAAATGTGTTGAACTAAAATATCTCATCGACCCTGAGAACTGAAAGTTATTCGACGCATCTTTGTTCAGGAGGAATCCAGGGAGGTTCTGGCAAGTCTGTGTAAACAGGAGGGAAGGCTTTCGTACGGATCACGGATCACGTTTACCTGATTATTTTCTTTGACAACCGGCGACTTCTCAGAGTTGCTTAGAAACGGGCAGTCGCCTGTTGCCAACAATATGTCTTCGAAATTTCCTTAAAATTGACGTATTTATCTCAATTATTTCTCTATTTGCTTGACTTTTTCTTCAGATTTTTTTTTTCTTTTTACAAACTAGTATGCAAATTTGGTTTAAAGTTTCCTGAAAATACATTAGTGAGGATCGTACATATCTCAATTATTTCTCTATTTGCTTGACTTTTTCTTCAGATTTTTTTTTTTTTTTTTTTTTTTTTTACAAACTGGCATGCAAATTTGGTTTAAAGTTTCCCGAAAATACATTAGTGAGGATCGTATATATTCTTTCACACCAAAAACATTTCATTTTAACATTTGCCACATTTTTTTTCCTTTTCGGATGAATGTCTTTTCTTGGGACGTAAAGGATACGACCTTCCCTTATCACCTAGACAGCGTCCGCAGCCCTGGAGGTAAAATTGCGTAACTGTCAGGTAGGAAGCCTTGGGCTTTACAAATGAACATAAGACCTCTCTCGACTAGCGTTACGCCGCTAGTGGGTTATGTGGTTCATAAGGCGATGCATGACCCTCATTCTGGTGGTCTCTGGTGTTAACTTTAGATGCGAATAACTTATGCCTCTCTCTCTCTCTCTCTCTCTCTCTCTCTCTCTCTCTCTCTCTCTCTCTCTCTCTCTCTGGGGGCCACAGTCCAAGTGAGTTAGGGCTGCATGATAATACACATATGCAAGATATATTACTTTCCCAATATATGCATATTTATTGCAATTCTTCCTTGTTTTATTAGTCTTACTTTGAAAGTTTACATAAAAAGGGTATCTCTTTTATTATTATTATTATTATTATTATTATTATTATTATTATTATTATTATTATTATTATTATTATTATTATTATCACAAGCCGAACTACAACCCTAGTTGTGAAAAGCAGGATGCTATAGGCACAAAGGCTTTAACAAGGAAAAATAGCACAGTGGGGAAAGGAAACAAGGAAGTAAATAAAATACAAAGGAGTATTGATAATAATGATGATCACTATTATAAATAGGATTTTAGTGACCTAGAAAGTTTCTGGGGTCACACAACAGAACGTCACGGGCCGCAGGTTACCTATGCCTGATATTTTCATATCAGACTTGAATGCCTTTTTGAAATAGTTAAAGTATCCTTTATAATAGAGTAGTTCTATGGCCGTACTTTAAAAGCAATGCAATAAAAAAAAATGTCACCTTTTCTTTTATTATATCAGATTTGAGTGCCTCTTTGAAATAGTTAAAGTATCCTTATTAATAGAGTAGTTCTATGGCCGTACTTTAAAAGCAATGCAATAATAAAAAAAGTTAGTGTCACCTTTCCTGATATTATATCAGATTTGAGTGCCTCTTTGAAATAGTTAAAGTATCCTTATTAATAGAGTAGTTTTATGGCCGTACTTTAAAAGCAATGCAATATAAAAAAAGATAGTGTCACCTTTTCTTTTATTTAGATCAATTCCGTGAATTAAGTGATGTACACAAGGACATCAAGTACAGGCAGTGCGTAGGATTATGCTGCTGTGGTGCATCCAGAGTGCATCCATACATAATGTACTGTATATGTTTCATTAAGATGATTACAAGATGAGCAAAATACAGAAATATAACTCTTTTCTATGAGAGAGAGAGAGAGAGAGAGACTCTCTCTCTCTCTCTCTCTCTCTCTCTCTCTCTCTCTCTCTCTCTCTCTTTCGTTAAAATTGACGCATTTTTCTCAATTATTTCTCTACTTACTTAACTTTTTTTCAGCTTTTTTTGACAAACGGGTACGCAAATTTGGTTTAAAGTTTCCTGAAAATACATTAGTGAGGATCGTATATATTCTTTCACACCAAAAACATTTCATATGAGAGAGAGAGAGAGAGAGAGAGAGAGAGAGAGAGAGAGAGAGAGAGAGAGAGAGGGATAATTGATATCCGTGGAAGCTTGCCTGGCAAGTAGATTATTTTTTTACTTGTTCCGTAAGACGTGATCATCATTGTAACAACAACAACAACACCACCTTAGTACCTGATCTTCATCACAATTTACTAGTGACCGGCAACTGAGAGTTGTTGATGGCGTTTCACATATCACAGTACAATTCTTGGATGGATGTTGTTTCCTCTTTTAAAAGCGACACGAGAGTTGACCTTGGAAGTGAGTTTGTATAGCATGCAGATGATACAGCTCTGGTTTTTCGCTTCTGACCTTTTAAAATTTACTCTTTTCGTTTCTGACCTTATAAATTTGACTGTTTTTTTTTTTCTGACATTATAGACTTGACATTTTTTTGTTTCTGACCTTATAAATTTGACTGGTTTTTTTTTCTTTTTTTACATTATAGACTTGACATTTTTTTGTTCCTGACCTTATAAATTTGACTGTTTTTTTTTTCTTTTCTTACATTATAGACTTGACATTTTTTTTTCTGACCTTATAAATTTGACTGTTTTTTTTCTTTTCTTACATTATAGACTTGACATTTTTTTTTGTTTCTGACCTTATAAATTTGATTGTTTTTTTGTTTTTTTTTCTGACATTATAGACTTGACTTTTTTCGCGTCTGACGTTATAAATTTGACTTTTTTCGTTTCCGACATTATAGAAGACTTTTTTTTTCGTTCTTTACCTTATGAAAATTAACTTTTTTTTTCGTGCATGACCTTAAATTTTTTTTCTGACATTATAAAACTTGAGCTTTTTTATTTTTTATTTTATTTTATTTTATTTTATTTTTTTTTTTTTTATCCAGACAGTATATGATAACAGCTCAGTAAGAAGTGTTGTCGGTATGGTATAAAGTATTTATCAATCAGAGAACATACTTTTCCCATTAATGTTTGAAAATACTTCTAAAAGGTTTTCGATATTTTTTGGTTCTACTTTCAACATCAAACTTCCATTATTACAGCACTTAAAAAAATTATCATTCAGAACATTAGGCATTGCTTACAGACCTTCTTAGGCTACATATAAAGAGACAGTGATATAAACATTCCCTGGAGTCCGAGATTTGGTTCTACTGTAATACTAACAACATATTGTTATTCAGAGGAGACGTCCCCAACATCTCGGACAGTTTATCCAAAGATGAAATGATTTCATCTTTTTAGGTTCGTTCTTTCAATACGAGAAGTTAGGATTTAAACCATCGCAGGTCTACCTTGCTCTCCATCTTCCATTGGTCTTATTTTGAACCTAGATTTATGTCTACTTTAGGCTCCAGAGCCTTTAAATATGTGGCCCCGAGACTATATAATAAGCTCCCACGAAACATTCGAATGATTGAAGACATTAAGGCTCTCAAGAGGAAACTGACGACTTTCTTATTTCATGAGTCCTTTGACAGTAACGATTTAACAGTAAATGAACAATACGCGATATGAAACGTTGAATACTCTGAACGAACAAGGTAAAACGACAATGGAGGTCCTGTAGAGAGCGGGGTTCCCCTGCTATTTGGGACCGAAAAAGCAGCCATCAAAGTAACTTCAACCAGAACCTTCAGTTATGTGTCTTATCATTTGTATGCTGTACAATGCCAGAATGTTACATTGACGAATTGTGGTCTAGTCCTCCCGGCAGTGTGTCATAAATGAAGATGGTTGTCAGGTGAAAATAGCTGTAACGCTACTCTAAAGCGCCAAGTCCTTCTGTATAATTTCTTTTCACTATCGCTGATTATTTTTAATCATTCTTATTTTCTTCTTTTTTGCTCAGTATTGTGTTATCTATTCTGTAAATTTAGGTCTTTTTCCGTAAAATGCATTCTCTTTATTGGAAGCCTTTTTATTAAGATAATAAAAGAGACACTGTAAAAGGAATAAATAGAGAGAGAAAGTACTAAGACAGAGTGGCGTTAATTACATTTTATCACATATTTTGGAATTTTTAAACTGGCTCTTGGCGTCTAATAGGAATACTAGAAAGAGAAGATATCTGACATTAATATTGTCTAACTTAAATGAATTTATCTGTCTTGGATTCGACAGAACCTGATGCAGGAGGCGTTTGCAGAGGTTTCCCACTTCGGTCATTATCTTTATTCTTTCGTTTAATTTTCGATTTCGTTGAAAATAGAGATCGAGAAAAAAAATGAAAACCGACTTAGACATTATGCATCTACCGTTCGTAGAAAAATAAAAGAGAATATTGTGGAGGAAAGCAAATGAGAGGTTTGAAAGCTTTAAAGTTGGCGAGAGAGTGATTAAAGAAGTAATTGAAAAGGTTAGAATGAATGTAAATAAGGTGCGTGATAAGTTTGAAGGTCCATATAAGGTGTTAGAAGTTGGTTCCAGTGGATAAGTTATGTTTTGGGTAAGTTGTGTGTGGATGGTAGTGTGGAAAGAGTTAGGGCACACCACAACCAGTTGCGTAAATGGAAAAATGGAAAGAGCTACCTGAGTATATCCAAGAGAATGGGATGAGTAAATGGTTGAAAAGAGTACTTCTTAACCCAGTGTGAGAAATCTAAACTGGTTGTAGCCAGCGCTGACTAGATGGCGAAGATGGTCATAGGGTCATGAGTAAGAGAGAGGTTGCATTGCTACTGTAATGAGGATTGCTACTCCATCGCCTTATCTCTTTTAATTACCATCTGAGTATTCTTATTCAGAGAAGGTTTAGGGATATTTATTTTTACTATTGCTTGATTTGTTCATTCTTTTCATCTGTTTTACTTTATTTCTTTGGTTATTTTAACTTGTTCATCTGGTTGACTTCAAAGATATTCATTGATTTTTTTTCCTGCAAGTTGATAGCATTTTACATTATCTTTTTTAAACTATTTGCTCATGTACAATTACATCGCTTGTATTACTACTACTACTACTACTACTACTACTACTACAGCAAATAATGATTATAATAATAATCATGACAATGATTATGATGAAAGTAATATATTGACTTTAAGCCAGTAACTCTGTCAAAGAGGAATATTTTCAGTTTAAATGAAAGAGAGAGAGAGAGAGAGAGAGAGAGAGAGAGAGAGAGAGAGAGAGAGAGAGAGAGAGCACCACAATATACACTTCATGAATTTGTCTGAAAATTTAACATCTCTTTGGTAAAAAAAAAAAAATACTTATGTTTCATAACGATAAAAAATATACACTCATTACGGGTCTTATCTCTGCTCTTTTTATTTCTTTGAATGGGGTAAACGTAATCGAGATGAAGATAGCAGTTAGTTCTTAGTACACGTGTAAGAATGGTGAATCCATAATTAGGAGCGAGTATACTGTAGGCGTGCCTTACTCCGTGTCCTGGGTTCCAATCAAGACTTCAAGATGGATCTTAAGTACAGATTGTCTTCTTATATGATTCATTTCTCGTGTGTCTTCTTTTACATAATGTGTTTAATGAAGATAATTTATATGAAAATCTGGATTTATGTGACGCAGTTCCGGTAGGCCCTGCTGCTTCCTCCGGCGTCTTAGATGACCGCGGAGGTAGCAGCAGTAGGGGATTCAGCATTATGAAGCTTCTTCTGTGGTGGATAACGGGGGAGGGTGGGCTGTGGCACCCTAGCAGTACCAGCTGAACTCGGTTGGGTCCCTTGTCAGGCTGGGAGGAACGTAGAGAGTAGAGGTCCCCTTTTTGTTTTGTTTCATTGTTGATGTCGGCTACCCCCCAAAATTGGGGGAAGTGCCTTGGTATATGTATGTATGTATGTTCTCAACTGTTTTTGATTTAGAAAGGTTGACAAAGTTTCTATGTGGAATAATTACTCTGATCATTAGTTGGCAATGTTTTATAATTTCCTCAATTTCTTTGGGAAAAAAAGGTGTGTAAAAGTTATGCTGAACTAATTTTTGTTAAATAGTCTTTATCTAGTATGTTAGCAATAACAAGCAACATCAACCATTTCAAGGCTATAGTTGTTAATGATAGCAGTAATAATAGTTTTGATAAAGGAAACGTTATCATAAACAATAGTAATTGGTTGGGGAAGGTTTACAGCCACAAGTGAACTATTTTCCCACATGACCAAACCACCTAAAAACATTTTGATACACCCTAGTTCACCTTGAATATTTTCATCTTAGAGTTTTACCTTATAATTCATTTTTTATCTCTTATATTTATTATAATTTCATGTTACTTTTTTAGAATTAACATAGATATTTTTTATTCCCAAATTTAATTGGGCTAGCTCTGTATGGTCGAGCTAGAACCATGGGGCTGGTCAATATCTTCTTTTTAATGATAATAACCATTATTGCCTGTATTTCTCACCATTTTACTTATTTTATAAAAGTCTGTTGCCTTCAGAATCTCCTCAACCATTCCCACTTTGACTTGCATTGACATTTCAAGACTTTTTCCATTTTTTTTTTTTGTGCTCAGTCAGTTACTCTTCTTGACTCACCTATTTTCTTTCATCTTCCCATCATCCACTATCTTTGCTTCTAAATACTTATACAAATACATCACTTACTGTATATTCTTCCGCAATCAATACTAACATTCATTGACATATCCGTATGCTATGCATTTACCGTCATAGCCCCACTTCTGCTGTTCATATTTACTTTCAATCTTCTCCTCATGCAAAACCTCTTTGAATCCATAGTCAAAAGTATGTCATCTGTAAAATAGAACCAATTTCACTTTAACTGCAATTAATTTTCTTAGTCAAACACTACGCACTTGCATGCGCTGTCTTTTGTTCTACTGATTCTCTCTCTCTCTCTCTCTCTCTCTCTCTCTCTCTCTCTCTCTCTCTCTCTCTCTCTCTCTCTCTCTTATATATATATATATATATATATATATATATATATATGTATATATATATATATATATATATATATATATATATATATGTATATATATATATATATATATATATATATATATATATATATATATATATATATATATATAGGTCTACAGGTTGTGTGAGCAATCATTTTCTTTTTACCTTTGTGTGTTCAGTTAATCGTGAGGCTTGCGCCAACCCTAATAGTCATAATCAATCATCATATGACGGCACAGCCTTTTAGATAAACAGTTAGAAAATTTAATGGGTAAACAATTAAGTTTGAAAGTATTTACCGCTTGAAGAACTGGCAAACAGCTTATGAAGATATTTAACAATGAAGAAATAAGAAATAGCAGGTTTGGCAAAGTGGAATGAAACGAAGAATACAGCGAAAAAAAAATTACAGATGCAGCGAGAATGAAACAAATGAGTGTTCAAGCAAAAAGGTACAAGAAGAAAAAGAACACATGTACAAAATTGCATAGCCTTCTACAAATGTCTTATATGAAAGAAATTGTAATGGAAATTAATATGAAATGTAAAATAAGGTGAAAGATCAATAATCATAAATAAAAGAATGTCATCATAAAGATAAGATACATTTATGTTGCACGTTAGGAGCAACGCCATCAGAGGAAAGGGAACTCTTAACCTTCCTGTTTGCCAAACGCTCCCAAAGGTCGTCGTTAGAGAGCCCCTGCGCTAAGGAGACGCCAGGGAGGATGGAAGGGGGCAGTGGAAGAGAAAGAAAGGAGTAGGAGAAGGAAGGAGAGGATGAGGAGGAGGACGAAGAGGAGGAGGAGGAGGAGGAGGAGGAAGGAAGGAAGTGAAATGTTTGACGGATTAGTGATGAACTGGCGATAATGAAAGGCCGTTGTTGGTGAAAGAACTCATTTGAGAGAGAGAAAGAGAGAGAGAGAGAGAGAGAGAGAGAGAGAGAGGGGGGCGTCTCTGAAAGAGAAAGAAGGCCAAGAGGTGATGAGTTATTGAAAGAAACAAAAAAAAAAGGAGTTGAAAGACCCAAAGAGAATGAAAGAAAGGAAAATATTTTATCGTCTAAAACGGGACAAAATAAAACGAAACTGATGGAGGGAGGCTGAAGGATAACCAAAGATGCTTTCGAAATTCTTTCCCTCCATTAAAGTAGTTATGTGACATTAATGATAAAAAAACAAGGGAGCAAACATGAGTACAATAATTCAGAATTGAACCAAGGCTCTAACATTACAATCAGATTAAATCTAAATGGTGATTTACAGTAATTTGAGGCTAATCTAGATAGCAGCTTAAAAGCAAATACCCGAGAAGAATTTTAAGACATTCTATTTCTAATATCATTCCATCGTTGCCAATGACGACACTTAAAGATCCTCAGGAGATGAGGAAGGGTGTGTGAATAGTTCTCAAACGTGGTGCTACTACTCCCGCCGTCTGTGTGCATTGCTCAGACTCGCCAGGCCAATCTTGGATATGTAAGTTGAGGATTTGAAGCCATGGAAACTCTTCCCTGTAGTGTTCCTGTTTCCTTTTTAATTTGAGATGCACTGTGCGACCTTTCTCCGGAACAGTGACCCTGTGGTTATCACTCTTTCTCCAGAACTATGTTGCTGGCAAGGGTTTCATGGTTTAGATTTTAGCAAATCCTTGAGGTTGACTTAACTGATATTTGTATCTTTACTTAGGGCTGCCGATCTTCGGTGGACGTATTTTAATTGATCATATAACATTTATTTAGCGGGCTGTTCTTCGAGCATGTGGATCAAATGATGAAGCTGGCTTGTGCATCCCATTCATTCCATAATCTCTCTTTGTGGTATATAATCCTTCCAGTTAAGGCCCATAAACTTTTGCAAATTTAGATATGAAAATTTTATAGCTGTTTGATACAAAATCAACATATAGCCCAGGCCTTTGTAGCACAGGCAGGAGTTGAAATGTATAAATTTTAAACACTTAAGATTTAGTGATGAGGTCCAAGTGTTTGTTCTAAAAAAATTTCAGCTTGCCAAAACATATGAAGTCCTGTTTATCATATCTAGCTCATCTTCATCAATCTCATTAGTAGAAAAAACAACGCTGCCAAGGTATTTAAAGAATGGCACTACCCCCAGATGTTCATCATCAATAATAAAATTAGGCACATTGTAGTTTCGTCTAGTTTGTTGTATTGTACTATAATTAAATTTTTTTTTTGTTTATCTGTAAGCCAAGTGCCTGATACATTAAAGATAGTATGTCTTTTTCATATTTTTCTGGCAATAATGCCATTGTTGAGACGATGAACCGATTTTAAAGTACAGAGCCAGAACTTCACCATTCTTTATTTCCATTTCCACGTGAAAGGGTGAGGATTCTAAATCACCAATACTGACTTTTGCATCCACTTTGGGATGGAAGAGCTGAAGTATTTTTACACAGTTGCTAGGAACTTACAACAATTTTTACACAGGAGTTCGCGGGGACCTCTGTCACCATACTGTATAATTCTGTATTTTCCTCAGAGTGAAAGTTATGTTGATGATCCCTCTGTTCTTCCTAAACCTTCATTGGTTTTCTGGTAGCACAGATTCAGATAGACATTTAGTTAACTATATGGGCACGACTAGCTATTACCAGCTGCAGATACAAGGAATACAACTCACCCATTGTCGCAGTCTATTTCCTTTATTATTATGGACAGGAATTATTATGAAGTCTATGAATTTTTTATTTGCTTACACCCCCATAGATCAGAGATGATCTTGTGCAACTCTATTTTGAGGAGGAAGTCCTTGTAGTTGAAAATTTCATCAGGAATGCCATTAGGACTAAAAGTTTTGTCTTCTTAAAATCTTTTATTTGTGTAATTCTGGAAGCTTGTCGAGATCCTGGATGAATGGTAAGTTAGACAGAGCATCAATAACCGACTTGTTAAAGGCATAACGATGGAGATGTTCAGTCTAGCACTTCTTAGAGGCTCATTCTTGGAGGATGGTTGTGCTATCAAGTGGAATGACTGGGGTGATTGTGTTTTGCTTAGGTCCATAAATGGATTTTATGAGATTATGAAAACCTTGCATATTGTTTTGGTGGGAAAAGACTTGAATTTCATCAGCTCATTCTACCCATCAGCAGTTCTGTTGCATACATACTTGACATCATGCCTCTGACATCAGGTCCCTTTGTCTTTTGCAAGAAGACGGAGGTTTGCAAGATATGTATCATATGCTTTCCTTTTTTGTTCATGTGATTGATGTTTAGTATCATAGTGCATATCAAATCAGTTCCCCTTGGGAGAACTTAGTGAAACCAGTTGTTACATTTGTATCATTGCTAATCAGTTTGCAAAGCTTTGTTCTGTCATATTAAGGATGTTCCTCATGAATGTCGGCTATGGAAGAGGTATCCTTTGCTATTCGAGTGAAAAGGATCTCTTGTCTTTTGCAAGCACAGCTGAATTTCTTAGAAGTAGCCTACTTGCAGATTTGAGGTAAAATTTTAAATTTGAAGACATATCTTACCCGTCAATGATCTGTCTAACGGTCTGCCCCATGCAGGATTCAATTTATGATTACATCATTAGTGTGGCTCTACCTAATTATGATGTAGTTTAGCATATGTTAGTGCTTGGATCTTAGATACATCCACATGCCTGTGAGCTTTACCTTGAGCTGGAATAGTGTGTTTGTAGTGACAAGACTGTGCTTAATGTATAGGAAGAGTAGTCCGAGGCCATTAGAGTTCAAAATGCCTGTGTCATGATGATCTCTTGCACCTCCCTATAGAACCTTGTTTTTTCCAACATAAATGTTGAAATATCTCAGCATGACAGTCTTGTCGGTTATGTTGATGTTTTATAGTACTGTACTGCCTTCAGGGCAGGTACAGTGGATGTTATCTGTAATTCTTTCATCAGCACCCAATATTGGGCCGTTAGAACTGAGGGGTGTCAGGATATGTCCTTTGCCAATGAAATATGCCATGTCATAAGTCTCTCTTTGATACCTGTGGGAATTTTATGTAGGTCTGTGAGTATTTTGATCTTAACAGTACTGGCCAGGCTATGAATCCTAGGAGAATCCTTTGTTAAGTCTCTCTCGAAGTTGGTGCAGTCCTCACTTGTATGGATGAGAGTCGCTACCCGGAGGTGTATCTCACTTAGTGTAGTAATTTCTTTATTTTATGCAAAAAAGTTTATTGGCATCTATTCCAGTTCTCCTGGGTGGTCTTACAGTACTCCTGAATGGTCTTGCAGTTCTCGTAAATGGTCTTGCAGTTTCATCTGTAGCCTAATATTGAAGAGTCCTTACGTTTCAGGTTCCTACTTTTGGTTGATGGCTTATACTTTTTTTTTGAATGGAAAGCACACCGTCAGAAAGTCTGTTGCTTGACATCTTGATCAAATTTGGAGTAACCAATGTTTGGGCTACCTTTTCTAAGCCCCTCCCCTTTTAAGGGTGATGTGTGTGACTATTTAAAAGGAAAGATCAAGTCTTACATTCGGCTGCTGAAGTAAAGTGCTTCTCTAAAACTTTTCCATTCATCGGTAACTAAATCCAATAGGACTCAGCTAAGTACAGTAGATCTGTTCCTATCACCCAAACATATCGCCAAAGAAATTCAATAATTGATGATGATGTATTGATGAGGATAAGTATATTATCTATGCACTTGCCCTGTGAAACTCGTGAGCTGAAGGCTTGTGCATGAGCCTAATGTCATAAACTTGACCGGGCTGTCTAATGTTAGAGAGCAAGGAGAAACCTCAACGATCTAACTGACGGCCAAGCTGCGGTGGACTGCCAAAGTCATGAAAAGAAGTATCTGGAGTTTAGCCTCATTCCCTGTCCCCAATACCTGCCTCATCCTAAGGAAAACATCTGTGTTCTTTGTATCAGGAGACTAACACACAAGGGTGTGGGACCGCTCACTTGCTTTAGCCCATCAGCCGAGATGATGTGCCAGGGTGCTGCGCTTGAAGCCAACAAGGGAGAGTTGAGGCGCCAGTGGCAAACAGTGTTCTTGGATTATCCTGAGAGGATGCATATCGACTGCTATATTTAGAAAGGAACCCCGATCATCCCATTTTAAGAAAATCTTACACCTGCTTTGGACAATGGCCTTAAATAGAACTCATAAAAGAAAGGTATGATATTATTTCAGCAAATAGCTAATGGCAGAAGCAAAATAACTGCCATTACATACGAAACAAACAGTGAAAATTAAAGATAACTTTTTATTTGACTGTAGACTTCAAGGCTAATTGACCTACTCACATTCTTAGCAATTTGGGAGTTATTTTATCTCGCTGCTAATCTCATAGAAAAGGTTGAGCCACTATCACACGGAACACATAATTAGTTTTAACAAAACTTAGAATCACGTACGAGCAACTAACACGAGAATGTCAACGGTTAATGGAAATAAAACGTTCGTGACATATCAGTGAAATTAAGTAATGCAATGTTTGGTTATTTCTTCAATGGATGACGACCACTCTTTCCATAAATAATTGTGAAAAAGTTACGGTGCATGTAAGCACCAATTAAGTATTTAAAAAAAAAAGTGTTCGGCACAGTAAAACATTGATTTTGAAATAAATGGTATGATAAAGGAATAAACGAGAATATTTTGATTACGTGAAATTGAGTGACTCACAAACGAGAGAGTAACTTGGCAAAAATGTTAAGATCGAGACTAGATGCAAGATAAAGTCATGTAACTTTCTGTATTTCGTAAATAACAATGGCAACCAAATACCGATGAATAAAGATCCCACCAAGTTAAATCACAGCATCTAAGTCTAGACTCATCCCAATGCCGAGTGTAAACTTTCTTCAAACCACGGTGCTTCAAACATACGCGTCAACTTACTTGTGGTTAAGCCAAAGTGTTCGACAAACGTGCTATTTACGTGACGTCACGGATACCTTGCTACCTGCAACTGGTCATCTAGCCTCGAGGACTCTTTAATAGCGTGGCTACCGGCTAGACATTCCTCAAACGTTTCTGATTTGTGACCAGTAGCGAGGCAATTTCACTTATTAATAGGGTTAGAATCATTTAGAACATAAAATGTAATATAGTGATTATTACCCAACACTTTTAAAGAGTTACAAATAGATCGCAAGTGGTCGGAGAAGAAATAGTCACGGGTATTGCAACAAAACATTTTTTATTTAATTGGATCCTTTTATAGTCTTTTTACCTCCGCCAAGTTTATGCGTTTGAGTCGGTTTATTTATTTGTCTATTTGTCAGTGGATATTTGTCTGTGCGTCTGTGAACAGGATTGCGTCAAAACTACTTGACGGATTATGATGAAATTTTCACTGGAGATAGATCTTAGGTTATGGAAGACCCCATAGAATTTTGGATCTGATCCGGATCCCGGTTTCTAGATCTGGATTTGAATTTTTCGTGTGTCCGTGGACAGGATTACGTCAAAACTACTTAATAGATTTTGACGAAATTTTCACCACAGATAGATCTTAGGGCATGGACGACCCCATTAAATTTTTTAGATGATCTGGTTCCGGATCTGGATTATAGTTTATTTATTTATTTATTTGTCTGTGTGACTGTGGACAGGATGACGTCAAAACTTTTCGACGGATTTTGAAGAAATTTTCATCACAGATAGATCATAGGTCATAGAAGGTCCCTATAAATTTTGGAGATGATCTGGATCCGAATACGAATCCAGTTTTGCAATTTTCGCCATTATCAAGATAAACGTCAAAACTATTCGACCGATTTTGACGAAATTTTCACCACAGATAGATAGATCTGAGGTCATGGGCGACCACATTAAGTTTTGGAAATTATCTAGATCCGGAATCTAGATCTGAATTTAATTTTTTTTTCTATTTTAAAGATAATTTCAAAACAAATTGACGGATTTGGACGAAAATTTCACCACAGATAGGTCTTAGGTCATGGACGACTCCATTAACCTTGGTGGAGGTCAGAAATCTCTCATTGCTCTTGTTATGTTTACGTATGTTTTTGTGTATGTTTTTAAATGTGTTCGAGAGAATCTTGTGATTGCTTTCACCCCCGTAGGACGAGGATTACCCAGTTGAGGCTCTTCCGTTTTGATTGTGTGCAGTAATTATAACGTTGATAGACATTCACGTCTGCTTTCGTTTCTCTTCATCTCTTTCTCTCTCCACCTAAACTGCGGCCCGCAGCGGTCGACTGACAACTAGGTACGACCAAATTTCCAGCTCAGATGAGCAGATGTATTCCAGTTCATAGGAATGCGCCTATCTGTTCCTTCCTATCTGGTTTAAGACGCGAACGCGGTACCCCAGCCCTTCCAGCTTGGTGTGTTACCAAAAACGCCCCGAGAGAGAGAGAGAGAGAGAGAGAGAGAGAGAGAGAGAGAGAGAGAGAGAGAGAGAGAGAGAGAGAGAGTAAATACCTTAGATAATACTGCATTTGCGTACATATGGTAAGTAAGAACAACAAAATAAAAATCCATACTTTGACCATTGCGTCAGTACAAGAATTATTAGGCCTTATTCTTCATCGCTTGCTTGTCAGCACTATATATGTATATATATATATATATATATATATATATATATATATATATATATATATATATATATATCAGTACAAGAATTATTATGCCTTATTCTTCATCGCTTGCTTGTCAGCACTATATATATATATATATATATATATATATATATATATATATATATATATATATATATATATACATACATATATATATATACATATATACACACATATATATATATATATATATATATATATATATATATATATATATGTGTGTGTGTGTGTGTGTATAATCAAAATCATTCTATCAATGATAACGATAATTTTAATGATCTTATTAGATTTATTATCATTACTAAAATTATGTATATATATATATATATATATCATTACTAAAATTATATATATATATATATATATATGTGTGTGTGTGTGTGTGTGTACATATATATATATATATATATATATATATATATATATATATATATATATATATATATATATATAATCAAAATAATTCTCTCAATGGTAATAATAATTTTAATGATCTTTTTAGATTTATTATCATTACTAAAATTATATATATATATATATATATATATATATATATATATATATATGTGTGTGTGTGTGTGTGTGTATGTGTGTGTGAGTATGTGTAATATGATAGGCGTAGGCTCGGGTGGACTATAAATAAATAATTTCAAAGGTAAAAAAGGGGGAGTGGAAGAAGACAAAAAGCATTTCGAAAGTGAAGTACATTAGGAGATAAAGACTGGATCAGAGCCAATTGTTTTTATACCCGAAAGGTCTGTCTTTCTTACCATAAGTGATTAATTGTACATGGTTATTCACACTTTACTCAATACATTAAAATCAAATGATACTACATTTATGTGATAATATTTAATATTTGTATCGTATGATAGGACAAAATCTAACGATAATCAGATACAATGTGTAATCCTGTATTTTGTTCCTTGCTTATACTACATATAATCCTCTTATTGATCTGTAATCAGGTTGCTACGTTGTGGCTTGGTAATTTTCCTCATAGGAAAAAGTATCAGCTCACTCACGTAGGCTACATACTAGAATAATGCGCGATGAGACCTCAGGGGGAGGGAATGAATGTGTATAGAACACGTTCGTTTTTAATTAAAAGTCGTATGAAAATTGAGCAGAATCACAGTTATCATGTGTAGTTATTACCTCACCTTTTAGAATCCACATCTTAAGAATAAAGATGTATTCTGAAGTGCAATTACTTAATTGGATAAAAAGTATAATGGTAAACACTTTCAATGTAAATAAAACAGGGTTTAAAACTTCTGTTTAAAAAGATTTCACGAGGCGATATGTTTGTAATTTAAAAACCCATTTAGGTGAATAATGAAAGGTGCTATGTGTGAATATATGTTAATTACAAAATATATTCATGTAAATATATTATAATTATACATTATCATAAATTGTAAAAATGGTATATGTATATTTCTTAATAAAAGTAAAATATAAAGATGTCTCTGTCTATACCTGACGTCATAGGGAAGTTACAAGTACGCTCATCCCGCATTCCGAATGACGACCTTTGTTTGTTTCTTGATCTGGATGAGGACGGATAATTGGGAAGATTCCCCAAAATACAGTACGTCCCTGTCAACCAGAGAAAAGAATTATGCGCCGAGTTGTTAGTCCCATGGTCAAGCACTTAATTAATACTCCAGGAGCGATATAAGTGCGGCCCAAGGTTGCTGACTCTTCAATTAACCTTTTATCGTGTATCATGTTAAATTATATAGATATGGTGATTTAGATGAAAGATTCCTTAAGATAAATTGAAAGCAGAGAATATTAATTTCCATATACGGCATTTGATTTAACATAATTAGAGGTACCCAACGCAACCACAATGGTTCTCATTCCATTATCTTCTTTTGCTATTTTTTCGTAGGTGTTGTTGCCTGTTTATGGCCCTTTTTTTCTTTCCAACGAGGTGTACGGGCCCACTAGTGTTATGAATTCAATTTCTGATTCTCAGGATCATGGCCAAGTGCCCAGCGTAGCCTTAATTCTGAGGCTCTCTCAGTTACTGGATCCCTTTGGGGGGGGGGGGGGGGGGGGCAGAAGTTGTTCCTCAGCAGCAGTTGTAGTCTTGATGTGGTCAATGATTTCTTAGGCCTGGCATCTGATGTACTGACTACCCTTATGTACAAGTGAACTTGCGGTTTTTAACACCCCAAGGTAACACTTATTCTTCATGGTAAAAAAGTCTGAAGATAATCAAGAAAATATCTTCAATGTTATCTCTTTTAATTTCTTTTTGCCGGTAGCTGTTTTAGCAGTAGGACCATGTTTTTCGTGGGAAAAATAAATTTGACCCTAGCAACAATAAAACGAATAAAAAAAAAAAAAACGAATGGTAAAGAACAACACTTCATATCCAAAGGAGGATTGAAAATTATCCCAGCGTGAACTACTTTGGCATCCAATTGGGACCTTAGAGGATTAATTTATTCAGCTGGAGTAGTTCTTGTGTTCTTGTTGAGCTCAATGAAAAGCTGTTTACCTTTTTCAAAATTAATTCTTAAAAAGTTCTCTTTAGATTTTACATTTTTCAAAAATACTAAAATTGTAATGTAAATTGTTGTTGTACTATCATTTATATTGAATAGAATTTTCATATTACAATGTAGCCCTGAAGAACGTCATATATCAATGGCTGAAACAGTTATCAGCAGAAGAGATTAAAAGGAACATCATGGAAGAGATTTTTGTTCTTACCTTCGGGATTCTTACCTTGGAGATTAAATGTTTACGTGGGATATTAGAAACCACACGTTCATCTCTATATAATGACAGCTGTATACATCAAAGACCGCACCTAAAGGTAGGCTGACACTTGCACGAATTTGTGGCACGCATTGTCACGACTCGAGTCGTGAACTAGCGTGAAGTGTTCGTAAACCCGTCGTGATATCGTGGCATGTCGTGACGAGAATTTTGAAATGTTCTAAATTTTTGTCACAACAAAATTTCGTGACCGGGTCGTGAACTATGCGCGAACTGTTCGTGAACTCGTCGGGAGGATGCAGGAAGTGTGCAAACTATGCTCAAACTATGCGTGAACTCGTCGTGAACTCGTCGTGCCAGTTCGTGTCAATGTGGACAGGTCAGCTGTGATTCTGAGGTAATTTTTGTTATTTATTGATCTTCCAGTTCATGCCACAAAATGTCACGACTTGCCACGACAAATTCGTGGCAAAAAGTCGTGCAAGTGTCAGGGTACCCTAAAAATATACAGTTTTTGTATGTATGTATATATACATATTCATATATATATATATATATAAATATATACATATATATATATATATATATATATATATATATATATGTGTGTGTGTGTGCGTGTGTGTGTGTGTCTGTGTGAAGGTTGTATATATGAAATCCCATGCAGTAATCGTGATGAGACATATGTTGGTCAGAGTGGTAAAAAAAAGATGGCACCCAGATTAAATCAACATGGGGTAGTACATGTAACGCTCTTCTCTCCCACATGGATCAATCTGATTATAAAAGGTTACTGTAATTCAAAGATATTATTATTTGTACTGTACCCCCGAAGAAGTGTATATTAGAATGCACAAAAGTGCTAAGCAATAAAGCGTTTCATTATTTCCGACTGGCACTTGCAGTGTATTTTAGTCAAGCGATCTATGTGACACTAGAGTATATATATATATATATATATATATATATATATATGTATATATATATGTATATATATATGTATATATATATATATATATATATATATATATATATATATATATATATATACATATATACAGACCTATGCCGGAAGAATTTTGTTAATCGCACAAGTTCCGTAGGATGAAGTATGAAATTTTATTTTAACGCGGAATTTTCTGGATATGAAGTGTCATTTCTCTCTGCTACTAAATATCTTAATGAGGGCGAAAAAGTCGCTGATAGACACATTTCTTCATTTCTACATTTTTTTTTTTCTTAGATAACCAGTTTGCTTACGATGATGTCCCAGTCACGAGTTGGAAGCTACTCAGAACTGTAGCAGTAATGTAACTTAAGCGGAATAAATGTATTTCATGATACAAACGTATCATTGAACCCACCCAAGAAGTTTCAACGAAGATGGGATGTTTAAGGTGAGTGAGCTGATGCAGTAATGGTAGTAAAACTGTGAGGTACATCTATATATATATATATATATATATATATATATATATATATATATATATATATATATATATATATATATATGTATAGGGAATTCAGCATCATAAGCTTCATCTGTGGTGGACAACGGGGGAGGGTGAGTTGTGGCACCCTAGCACTACCAGCCAAACTTGGTTGAGTCCCTTGTCAGGCTGGGAGGAACGTGGAGAGGAAAGATCCCGTTTTTTCCTTTGATTGATGTCGGTTACCCCTTTAAAATTGGGGGAAGTGCTTTGGTATATGTATATATATATATATATATATATATATATATATATACATATATATATACATTATAAATATATATATATATATATATATATATATATATATATATATATATATATATAGAGCTAGTCTTCACGTCAAATCTGCCAATGAACGAATAATCATTGACTTATGTAGGACACTTGAAAATTTCAGAAATTATCGAGGACACAAGTTGTGAAGCTGAGGATATTTTTTTTGTTCTTCCGATTGCTTGGAAACTCTCTTATCTTCTTGGGACACTGAGAGAAAGAAATTTCTCATTTCCTGCATGTCTTCCTGACGCAGAAGACCTTTTATCTTGGTAAATATGTATTTCTTAAAATCCTGATTAACGACAAAAGACAGACGCAGGCGCAGTGATAGAGCTTACAGGCATAACTATTTAATATCCAAGAGAAATATATATATATATATATATATATATATATATATATATATATATATATATATATATATATATATATATATTATCATTATTAGGAGGATAGATGTGAGAGAGGCAAGAGAGCGTGCTAGAAATAGGAATGAATAGCGAGCGATTGTGATGCAGTTCCAGTAGGCCCTGCTGCTTCCTCCGGTGCCTTAGATGACCGCGGAGGTAGCAGCAGTAGGGGATTCAGCATTATGAAGCTTCATCTGTGGTGGATAACGGGGGAGGTGGGCTGTGGCACCCTAGCAGTACCAGCTGAACTCGGTTGAGTCCCTTGTCAGGCTGGGAGGAACGTAGAGAGTAGAGGTCCCCTTTTTGTTTTGTTTCATTTGTTGATGTCGGCTACCCCCCAAAATTGGGGGAAGTGCCTTGGTATATGTATGTATGTATGTATTATTATTATTATTATTATTATTATTATTATTATTATTACAAGCTAAGTTACAACCCTATCTGTAAAAGCAAGATGCTATAAACCTAGAGGTTCCAACAGGGAAAATTAGCACAGCGAGGAAAGGAAACAAAATAATAAATAAACTACAAGAGAAGTAATGAACAATCAGAAAGCATAAAGAAAGGATGTCAACCTAAAAGAGAAAAAGCCTTGAATTAATTCATTTTCTCTGATGTGGTCTCTTACAGCGCCATAAAAACTTTCTTCCTTCCACGCAATAAATGGATAAAAAGGGCTGGACCACATTGAAGTAGTAAACATCAAGGTCTGCAGTTTGTACTTTTGTTGTCAGGGAATAATAATTCTCTCCTCTCGGCGAAGAATTTCTCGCTTTTCATTTTATTTCACGACCTTTCAGGAATCTCTCGCTTTCATTCTATTTCACGACCTTTCAGGAATCTCTCGCTTTCATTCTATTTCACGACCTTTCAGGAATCTCTCGCTTTCATTCTATTTCACGACCTTTCAGGAATCTCTCGCTTTCATTCTATTTCACGACCTTTCATTATCCTTTGTTTACATAGCCGTCACAGAGGTCTATCTTTTTTGTTCCTTTTTATCAGTTCTGGTCTCGTTCATTGACCTGAAAGAATGAACGATTTTCTGCTTTTATTATTTCATGAGGTTAAGCTAGACATGAATGGCGATAACAAACAGCTTCAATATAAGGAAAGTATGTTGATAACTTTAAAAACAGATAGTTTATTTACTTGTTATTATTATTATTATTATTATTATTATTATTATTATTATTATTATTATTAGCTAAGCTATAACCCTAGTTGGAAAAGCAGGATGTTATAAACCCAAGGGCTCCAACAGGGAAAAATTAGCCCAATGAGGAAAGGAAATAAGGAAATAGATAAGCTACAAGAAAAGTAATGGACAATTAAAATAACATATTCTAAGAACAGTAACAGCGTTAATATATATCTTTCATAAATAAACTATAAAATGACATATGTCAGCCTGTTCAACAAAAAAATATTCGCTGCAAGTTTGAACTTTTGAAGCATTATCTTTTGAAATATTAGTTAGATTTTATTTTTATTATTAGTTTTTCCCTTGTGGTATCGGTCTATTACCTACACATGTTAATGTGTTTGAAACAAATTATTTGACGTTTTTATCAATTACCACTTTTTCATTAATTCCCAGAATAAATATTAGTTATCTTGTTTTTTTTTTTCTTCATTAATTATCCAAACATGTCTCCATCCAACTGAATATCTATTGAATGCAATTATTTTTCTACCTATGTTTAGATAAATGTTTATAACCTTAACCAGTGCAGATTCAAAGCTTGCTCTGTGACAATAATACGTAGGTCTTATTGTAACCGACAAAAAAAAAAAAAAAAAAAAAAAAAATTGAACAAAAGGGGACTTTTCTTTTCTTCTCTCCTCCCAGCCTGACGAGGGATTCAGCCGAGTTTGGTTGGTACTGGTGAGGTGTCACAGCCCATCATGAATGACGCTTCATCTGCTGAATCCCCTACTGACGCTATCTCATCGGTCACCAAGGCTACCATAGAAACAGCAAGGCCTATCGGAACTGCCTCACAGTCGCTCGCCATTCATTCTTATTTCTAACATGCTCCTTTGCCTCTCTCACATCTATCCTTCTATCATTTAGAGCTTTCTTCACTCCATCCATATCCCCAAACCTTGGTCTTTCAGTTGTACTTCTCTCATTAACTCTTGCATTCATCACCTTCTTCAGCAGACAGTTATTTTCCATTCTCTCTACATGGCCAAACCACCTCAAGACATTCATATCCATTCTAGCTGCTAGTTCATTTCTTATACCCGTTCTCACCCTCACTACTTCGTTCCTAACCCTTTTTAATCCAGATACACCAGCCATACTCCTCAAACATTTCATCTAGAACACATTCAACATGTCTCTCCGTCACTTTCATTCCCCACAATTCCGATCCATACATCACAGTTGGTACATTCACTTTCTCATACAGAACTCTCTTTATATTCATGCCTAACCCTCTATTCTTTACCACTCCCTTCACTGGTCCCCAACACTTTACATCCTTCATTCAGTCTCTGACGTACACTTAGATTCAAAAGTCCGCCGACACTCAAGGGGAATCGTTCGTCAGAGGTCTCTAGTGTTACCATGACAAAACAAAGAAAGAGTTGGTCTTCTTACTACCTTCAAGGAAATGGGCGGAGACTTGTCCAACCTCAGCGAACGCTTAAAAATATTACAAATCGAGTTGCCATATTTCATTCTGTGGTATCATTTGTCCCTCGAGTATTCACAACAAATACATAAAACACACACACACACACACACATGTATATATATATATATATATATATATATATATATATATATATATATACATATATATATAATTATTTTTACTATTCTTTTGAGGAGCCCAGTAGACACTTTCAATGGATGGGTAGGTGGCGGGGGGGGGGGGGGGGTAGATTACTCCTCCCCAGCGCAGTCCGACACTGAAGAATTTGAGGAAACAAGGAAGTCATTTGTATTTTAGAGGTTGTGGAAAGAGGTTAAGAAATTCTTGATACAACTTGTAAAATATTGTATCATTGCCTCAATCTAATTTGATAACCGGTAATGTTCCATGAAATATTGCTAACCTAATTCATAATTAGTTCATTTGTAGTAGCTAGTAGCAACCGAATAAATAGCCTTTGTGGTTCTAAGGTTGATTAGTAACCAAAGTTAACTATTAACTTTGCATAATAAATAATCTGTGATAGAAACAGTAAATACTGATGACTGCATAGCACTTTGAATACATTCAGAATTTAGTTTATTGAATCGAAAAGGAATTGTATTGCGGTAAATGAAACCACTATTACATTCTAGCAAAACCTTTGAGAAATTTGTTTTATTGATAAATCATATAAAAAAGTCTCTTGTCCTCAGAACGACATAATTTTCCAAGATTTTGTAATGAAAGTAAGAAATACTAATTTTCCCGTAATATATTCTCTAATTTTCCAAAAAAAAATATAAGCGCAGGGGGCATGAGCACAAAATGATTTCCTACACTAAAACCTTGGCTGTAAGTTATGAGTGATTATGTAATTACTAGTAGCTTTATCTTCAGAAAATTACGTAGCTTGATTACGCTGACTTCTAATAATCGTGATTCAAATAGGCGTAAGTCTCCATGATCAAGCTCTTATTTGTGTTCCTTTCATTCATTCTTTATTCATTCGTTTATTAAACATCCTCGGCATTTTTAAGAAAAATTGCCTTTTTCGCTGGTATTCATCTAAGGCCGTCAATTTTAGTTCCTAGTTTCTCACTATCCCTCCAGAAAAGAAATCTCTCCTTAGCGGCAGCAAGGAACACCTGCACTTGACCATTCCAACCTGGAACCATTCGAAATTTGTGTGAAGCCAAAACGAGATATTTCTTAGCTGGATTCAGATATAGGGCATTTTGAGCACTATTTCACTCACATTTTTTATACAATTTCAATCATAATCCTTTATAATTATTCCAGTTGACGAAAATATCTTGGTTGATTTTAAAGCAAACGGGCAAATTATCCTACAGAGTACTTTCGTAATGAGCATATTAACTGGAAAACTTGTGGTATGTGGAGGACTTCAGAACTTAATGATCTATAGTAACTAAATAGTATAACTTCAAGCCGGACAAATGTTGGTATAAGGATTCTTTCAAACGAATCCTTCAAACACTCATAAGACAACGACTCTCTAATTAAAGCTATTATTGTTCCTTAATCTACCATTATGTGGATGAGCATTTACGTCTAACAAAATAATTCCGTTATCGCTACTCGATGATAACTATCTTCAATTTTGCCATAGGGCCTCAGTAATTATCAAGCAAATTAAAGCTCTTGTAATAAAGATTGAATTAGCAACACAGCAAAGATTTTACAGTACAGTATATGTTTAAAATTCTAGTTTAAATGTCAATGCCAACTGTTCTTAGCCACAATTACGGGCGGAAAAGGAAAAGTAAAAACTTTTATGAATAAAGGGCAAGTGGGTTGCGAACTAAGGACTGAGATGGCACATCCCCTTGAATCTGAATGACTTGGGAAATATTTTTCAGTAAAGTATCCTTATGTATTCCAAAATGTTCCTATCTATGAATATCTAAAGGCATATGAAAGTCTTTAGCAATCAATTTAGCATTCTAAAACTAAGTTTTTGGAAGCATAATACAACAATTTTTATTGGAAACATTGCAATATCAAGCGAAAATTTCTCCTGATATGCATGAATGTCTAGAAATCAATTTATATGGCGACCAATTACTACATTCACTACTGTAATCTCTCTCTCTCTCTCTCTCTCTCTCTCTCTCTCTCTCTCTCTCTCTCTCTCTCTCTCTCTATGAATGTCCTCAAGGAGTCAAGGCTCGTATAACTCATTTATGGCGTTTTATGAATACTTTACAGCATCGAGCCATAAATGGAACTGGAACAAGACTAATGTCGGATCTCCGAACAATATAATGTAGCTCCATTAATTTCTACATGCTTAAACAGATTCTATATATATATATATATATATATATATATATACATATATATATATATATATATATATATATAATGTGTGTGTGTTTTTTGTATTTGTATTGGATAGTTGAGATGTCAAATGATACCACAGCATGAAATATGGCATCAAGATTTGTAATACTTTCCAGCGTTCGCTGAGCTTGGACAAGGCTCCGCCTATTTCCTCAGAAGTAGTAAGAAATACAACTCTTTATTTGTTTTGTCATGTTAACACTAGAGACCTCTGACGAGCGATTCTCCCTGAGTGTCGGCGGACTTTTGAATCTAAGTGTACATCTGCTTCCACTCCACCATTTGCTGCAACAACAGACCCCAAGTACTTAAACTGATCTACTGCCTCAAGTAACTCTCCATTCAACATGACATTTAAACAAGCAACCCCATCCCTTCTCTTGCATCTCATAACCTTACTCTTACCCACATTAACTCTTAACTTCCTTCTCTCACACACCCTCCCAAACTCTGTCACAGATCAATCCAGCTTCTCCTCTGAGACTCCAACCAATACAGTATCATCTGCAAACAGCAATGATTCACCTCTCATTCCTGATAACTCTCATCTATCAGTTTCAATCCTTGACCAAGCACTCGAGCATTCATCTCCATCTACAAGTAAACTGAACAATCATGGAGACATCCCATATCACTGTCTCAGTCCCACTCTCACTGGAAACCACTCACTCACGTCATTTCCTATCTTAATACACGCTCTACTGCCTATGTATAAACTTTTCAGTGCTTGCAACTACCTTCCACCAATTAATCTTTCTCATAAGCTTTCTCCAAATCCATAAATACAACATACACCTCTTTACCTTTTGCTAAATATTTCTCGCCTAACTGTAAAAATCTGATCCATATGTCCCCTACCCTCCTAATAGCACCCTGTAATTCTAGGATTGCATCCTCTGTTTTATCCTTAAAACCTATTAATCAGCATTCTGCCTTACAATTTTCCAACCGCACTCAATACACTAATACCCCTTGAATTACAACACCCATGTACATCTCCCTTACCTTTGCATAGCGAAACAATGCACGCACACACCCAGTCCACTGGTACCAATGACAGCATAAATCATATATAAAACAATCTCACCAACCATTCTAGTACAGTCACACACCTTTCCTTTAGCATCTCAGCCCTCACACCATCTTCCATACCTGATGCTTCTCCTACTCTCGTTTCATCTAGAAGCTCTCTTCACTTCCTCTCTTTATAATCTCTCTCATTCTCATATATATACATACACACACACACACACACACACACACACACATATATATATATATATATATATATATATATATATATATATATATATATAAATCAAATGATCTGTGAGGAATCAAGGATACAAATATTACTTTTCAAAATATAATGGTGTTGAAAATGATTTAAAAAAAGAACAGCAATTCAATATCAGAACCTTAAGTCATGTAAAGAAAACCAATGGTAACAGAGAGGGGAAACGGCCTCGGAATGGCCATCAACTTACGCCAGTAATTTCATTTGTAAAGAGATGACATTCGAATTCAATTAGATACCAACACCGCGCTGAATTCAACTGAATAATAATGGTCCCTTCTACGTGACTGCCCTAGATCCCATTCCGCTTGTCATTCAGACATTTTATTCCTTGATCTTCGTATTAAAGACGTAATTTCTTTAATTTTCTTCAAAGGAATGAATGCAGTCGAGTCATCCAGTCGGTGACGTTTCAATCTCTCTTGCACTCTCGGAGATTCGCCTCTCTGAATTCGGAGCAAAGACCATTAATTTTCTGCTATTTGTAATCGCAATAACATGCAAAGGATCACGCTTCACTACTTTTTCAACTCTAATTACTACCTTTCCTTCCTTATTTCTTCTCACATAGTTGGTAACTGTTGGCTCTTCTCTAACCATGCTAAGTCTGGGTCCAAGCTATCCCCCTTACCTTAGCCATTGATATGATTTTAAATACCAAGTCTTCTTTATACTTACTATTTTGGTCTATGGTTCGATGAAAGGTACACCATGCATTCTTACGTAGTTTTTTTTTTTATTTTTTTTTTTTTTTTTTTTTTTTTTTTTTTTTTTTTTTTACAAAATACACAATGCAGCAAATGATTCTTTTAAACATATAAAATCATAGAATTGGATAGATCTCTGAGTTTCCTTTTCTCTTTTATCTATGGTTCGTGGTCTTTCACCTTTTGTCTGATAACCAAAGAGGAAGCAAGTTTAGAATTATAAATTTGATTCATTTCCTTATTACATCTATTATGGCTATTCTTTTTCATATAATCTCCCGGGTCTCATCAAAATAAATACATTATATTTAAGTACAAAAACTTTTATTTATCGAAATGGAGGTCCGTATTTTTGTGTAAATGATCTTCAGAGTTGAATAAATTCTCCAAGTGACAATCAAGTGGTTTTAGCTAACATTGTCGCAAAATAACCAAAAAAAAAAAAAAAAATCCCGTTTCATTTCGTTATTTTCATCTTATCCCGTTACATAGGCTACATACAGAGTTAGGAGCTTTTAAAAGTCTTTCATCGCTATCATTTTCCCCATTGAACGAGACATCTGTCAAACAAAAGGGAAGATGTATGATAAGAAAATTTGAAAGAAGCAAAACCTTTCTGAGTAGAATGTGACACGTAAATTCATGATCCCAGGGGAGACTTCACTGGGCCGAGTTTATGACTAAAGTTAGATGAAGAAGAAAACAGTAAAGCTGAAAAACAGCGGAAAACGGGTAAACTTAAAGCACTAAAACACGGAATTCGGAAAGGAATACGTCCGAATTCAGGTTATTACTGGAATAAAATATAATCATAGCTATGACATGAATGATTAGAATTCTAATGAGTCTGAAACCATATGAAACATTTCTTTCATGCCTCTGCTCATGAACAGCAGAAGCAAAGGACAGTGACATTGCCCTATCAAGTAGGCTAATGATCTAGAGATTGACCATAGATACATATGATCTGAGGATAAGCGCCATCTCTTTCCAAGCTGGGACCAGGGAGGGTCAGGCAATGGCTGCTAATGACTCAGCCGGTAGACCTATAGCGAAGAAAAGAAAATGACAAAGAAAAT
>NC_090725.1:17510181-17522681 GCF_036898095.1 Palaemon carinicauda | reverse complement strand
AACTTGTATAATGATCTAGCATCTGCAATCACACGCTTTTGGGAAAAATGCCATCATTCCATGAAATATTTCTGATCATGAAACCTGAGTACCAGATCATACCAGCCATAGTTCAACAAGCGAGGACACCGTAAATCCTTGAGGCAGTTGCCCTGTCACGAAGATTGTTAATAAGTTTGTCTCTGGCAGATTTCATAATCTTCAGGAGCGCACATTTTGTTGAGGAGGTGAAGGTGCGTCCACAAATCAATCCTATCAAAGTCAGAAAACCGGAGCTTTTAGTAGAGACTACTTCATTTCCTTTCCTGTAAGCAATGTTATATATTAAACACACGCACGCGCACACACACATACAAACACACACATATTTATCTATACATTCATACATACATACACACACACACACACATATATATATATATATATATATATATATATGTGTGTGTGTGTGTGTGTGTGTGTGTGTACATCGTATATATACTCACATTTCACACCAACGCACACACACACACACACACACACAAACACACACACACACACATATATATATATATATATATATATATATATATATTATATATATATGTGTGTTTGTGTGTGTGTGTGTGTGTGTCTGTGTCTGCGTGTGTAAGTGTAAGTGTATGGAGGGAAAATTTTAATATATAAACATATAAAACTTTAAAATATGGTGATACCTATTGTTCTTGGTAAATAATTTAGAGGACGCAACCAATGCTTACACAACCGATGGACGCTATTCTATGATTTATTCCTTTTCACGTTATGATGAAGCTTTTGATAATTATCGCATCCAAAAAATAATGCATTGTCAGCGAACGATGATTGCTGTAAGACTCATAGCAACACTGTAATTGAAATGATTTCATAAAGTATCGTACTCGTCCTAAGATGAAGATGGGCGGACCAAGGTTTTCCAAATAAGAACGGCTTGTAGATGAGCGAATTATTGTGATAAAAACGAAGATTTTTGGAGGATGCGTGACTCGGCGGAAAGCGTTATCGCAGAACCAAACACCTTTCGTGACACAGATGACTTTGCGGTCAACATTCACTTAATAAAGGCAATCAAGAGGGACATGATGACATAGTAAGAACGTCAAATGAAAGAAAGAGTGAAGTAATAATTAACTAAAACAGAATCCGTAAGCTATACAAGCATAATAAATGATAACTGTTAATATGATTCCAGTTTTTTTTTTTTTTTTTTTTTTTTTTTTTTTTTTTTTTTTTTTTTTTTTTTTGTTAAGGGTGGGGTCAGAGTTCCCTCTTCTATGATTTAGATACCTAAGATGACCATGGTTATCCTTATTAAGAGTGACAGCTGTTGGAGAGAAATTACAAAGTATTCGTATAGAAGTGATGACAGCCCCAATTCATAACATCGAAGTATTAAAATCCCGAAACAGCGCACGACACTGTCCTTTTTTTTTTTTTTTTTTTTTAAATCATTTATGAAAAACAGGGAAAAAGTTTAGAATGATGTATTGTTAATCTATTCTCATCATTTATTTATTTCCTTATTTCCTTTCCTCACTGGGCTATTTTTCCCTGTTGGAGCCCTTGCGCTTATAGCATCTTGTTTTTCCAACTAGGGTTGTAGCTTGGCTAGTAATAATAATAATAATAATAATAATAATAATAATAATAATAATAATAAACCAATGAAGGCATATAGATTAATTTGCGCAAAAAAAAAAAAAATCAGTAAATAAGATTCATTGAGTGAAAAGTTTGAAAAAAAAGGTAAAGTTATAAGGATCTTCGAAGAAGCTTGACAGTTTTGTTTTGTAACTAATTTTAACGTGTTTTCATTAGAGCAGTCATTTTTTTTTTCGGCCAGACACTTGCGTTAACGTTCAAGACTTCCCCCATGGAATCCGTGTAGTTGAGAAGCTATGCGTCTTTTTATTATTATTATTATTATTATTATTATTATTATTATTACTTGCTAAGCTACAACCATAGTTAGAAAAGCAGAATGCTATAAGCCCAGGGGCTCCAACAGGGAAAATAGCCCAGTGAGGAAAGGAAACAATGAAAAATAAAACATCTTAAGAGTAACAACATTAAAATAAATATCTATATAAACTATATAAACTTTAACAAAACAAGAGGAAGAGAAATTAGATAGAATAGTGTGCCCGATTGTACCCTCAAGCAAGAGAACTCTAACCCAAGACAGTGGAAGACCATGGTACAGAGGCTACGGCACTACCCAAGACTAGAGAACAATGGTTTGATTTAGATGGCCTATGTAGCCAACAAGAAAAAAGGAGAGATGGCAAGAACTGATAACCAGCAGAGATATGACTCGGAACAGTAAGAAAGCATGAAAAACAATCAATAAACTATACTCACATAAGAACAGTACAGGGGAGTAGAGGCGAAATGCAACTCAGAAGATCACGAGAACATCAGAGCAGTGATCAGAATAATATGTAGACTACAATCATCTATTGACAGAAGCCTAGTTCATGGATAGTGCAAAGGCTTAATTCGAATTTAACCGTGGATTTTTCCCCCGAAGATTTTTTTATTTTTTTTTATTTTTTTTCAGTGTGAACGTTAATGTAAGAGTAAGGACAAAATTATCTTCGAAGCCATATGATTTGACTCTTTCTTGCTTTTCACTCTAAAGCTCTTTACTTTATCTATTGAGTTATTTGCACGTAAATTAATCTGTTTGCTTTTATTTGCTTATCTTTATCCCTTCTTTTGACGGTTTTCCTCTTTTTATCCACACTTATATTTCGTCTCATAGGAAGAATACGCATGTAAATAAGAAAAATGTTAGTGCTGTAGTGATGCATTCTAAAATCCCGTCAAAAACTTAATTGTCCTATCCTCCCTCTTTTAGGACTACATTGTGTAATTTTCTTAACTCTTCCGCACCTCTCAACAAAAGTGTGCAGTATTGCAAAGCGTTACGATAAAGGGAAGGCAAAGATAATTGTGCCTTGCAATAAATTGCAACAAAAACCTGCTTTGAGCTATACCCTCCAAAAACAAAATAGAATTTTCAAGCGTCACAAAACTAGAGAGCAACGAAATAAATATTCAACTGTCAGGTAGATTTATTAAAACCACATTGGTATACTGCGGCCGCCTGGCTCGGTTTATAATCCTTTTGGTTGAAGGTTGTGAAACAGTGCTATGTAAATTCCACCCACGAAAATTCCACCCACGAACATTCCTCCCACCAAATTCCACCCACAAAAATTTCACCCACGTCAAGTTCCACCCACGGAAATTCCACCCACAAAGAATTTCTACTTCTTGTCTTTCATGTATGTTTAATCATAAAAGTGAGGTTGAAATGACTATAATACGTGTGGGAAAGGAAACACAGACCAATTTTAAAACATTAAATAATATTTATTGATTATATCCATTGAAAGTGAGGTTGAAATTACTATTATTCATATGGGGAAGGAAACACAAACAATTTTTAAAACAGCCTATCGATCTGATACTGAGGCTGACATTGGGGATTCCGGAAACTGTGTAGTGTTATTGTTCTCAAAAAGAGGCTCTAGCAGCTGAGCCTATATTAGTTATGTGTTATTTGGATAATTTGAAATGCCAGAGAGAGAGAGAGAGAGAGAGAGAGAGAGAGAGAGAGAGAGAGAGAGAGAGAGAGAGAGAGAGAGAGAGATGTGCAGTACCTTTTTGAACAATGCTTCATATTTATCACGTCGGGTAATACATACATACATACACACACATATACTGTATATATATATATATATATATATATATATATATATATATATATATGTATATATATATATATATATATATATATATATATATATATATATATAAATATATATATATACATATATATATATGTATGTATATATATATATATATATATATATATATATATATATATATATATGTGTGTGTGTGTGTGTGTGTATGTGTGTTTTTTACGTATACACACACACATATATATATATATATAAATTTTATATATATACATATATATATATATATATATATATATATGTATATGTATGTATACAGTATGTATATATATACATATATATACACATATATATATATGTATATATATATATATATATATATATATATATATATATATATATTATCATCATCATCTCCTCCTACGGCTACTGACACAAAGTGCCTTGTGAAGCCCAGTTGGAAGTTTGGTGAACTATTCTCTCTTGGGGAGTGTGAAGAGCATGACCAAACCATCTCCATCTACCCCTCACCATAATCTCTTCCACATACGGCATTTGAGTAATCTCTCTTAAAGCTTCATTTCTTATCCTGTCCTGCCATTTAGCTCCCAATAATCTTCTAAGGTCTTTGTTCTCAAATCTAAAAAATCTGTTGGATATTGTTTTATTATCATACCATGACTCATCTCCATACTATAACCCCGATATCACTAAACTGATATATAGCCTAATTTTTATGTGTAATTTCAGGCTATTTTATTTCCAAATTTTACTTAACCTAGCCATTGTCTGATTTGCTTTTTTCAAACTTTCATTAAATACCAATTCTAAAGACCCCGTATTAGAGATCACGATTTAAAGGTTTAAAGGCCACTCATGAATGGCAGAGGCAAGGGACACGAACATTGCCCTAGCAAGCAGGACAATGCTCTAGAGACTGACCATATATACATATAATCATCGCCCAAGGCCCCTTTTTACCCAAGTTAGGACCAGGGAGGCCCGGGCAATAGGTGCTAAAGACTCATCAGGTAGTCCTCTAGGCACCGTTTAACCGGCCCTCACCCTTAGCGCTCAAGGTGAGGATGCAGACACTAAAGGAACTAACGAGTTAGAGTGGGACTCGAACCCCAGTCTGGCTATCACCAAGCAGAGACGTTACCAATAGGCCACCCTAAATATCTAGAGGATTCTACTTCATTAATACTTTCTCCTTCCAATGATACTCCATCTTCCGTTGTAAATTCCGTTCCCATCCTCTTTGCCTTTCTTCTATTCATCTTAAGCCCAACCTCCTGTGATATTTCATGCATTCTGATAAGTAAGCTTTGCAAGTTCTGTGGTGATCTGCTCATCAGAACAGCATCATCAGCATGTTCTAGGTCCGCTAATTAGCAATCCAGTCCAATCCTTCTCCAACATCCCCAACTGTTCTATGTATTACAAAATCCATTAGGAAGATAAACAACATAGGTGACAACACATTCCTCTGGAGTACTCCACCGTTCACTGGAAATTCATTTGATAGGATTCCATTAACATTAACTTTGCACTTGCTATCCTAATGAACAAACTTAATCAAATTTACATATTTAAGAGGGATACCATAATAACGCCGGACTCTCCACAAAATTGTCTGGTGCACTCTATCAAAGGCTTTTTCATAGTCCACAAATGCCATAAAAAGTGGATTTCTATATTCTAAACGTTAGAAAATGGTCAGCACAACTTCTACCTTTTCTAAATACTTTTTGTCCATCCCATTCATCAGGCTTTGCGTCTTCACGCCACATTCTACAAAATAATCTTGTAAGTACTTGGGGGTGGGGCGGGAGGTCACTTCATTATCGACCCATATCATTTCAGCAGTTAATCCCTCGTATCCAGAGGCTTTCCATCTCCTGAGTTTGTATATATATATATATATATATATATATATATATATATATATATATATATATATATATATATATATATATACATATATATATATATATATATATATATATATATATACACACACACACATATATATATATATATAAATATGCATATATATATGTATACATACATATATATATATATATATATATATATATATATATATACATTTATATATATGTCTATATACATATATATATATACATACGCACACATACATATACAGTATATATATATATATATATATATATATATGTATATATATATATATATATATATATATATATATATATATATATATATATATGCGTGAGTGTGTATTGGGACAATTTCTCTAAAGCAATTTTCATTCAAGGCGAAGTGGCGTCAATGTATTTCATGAAGGAATCCTTCGACGCGAATCTGTTGTGAAACAAACGACGATTTCTTGATTCCATTTTTAATGTCGCAACAGATGTTTCACCAAAGCTAAGTCTTCATCAAGTGACTCCTGAATTGCATTATTTTTTCAATCATTTATGCATAAGAATTTAGGTAAAATAATGATAAATTGATTTGACAATTATATTCTAAAGGGTACCGGAAGAAAGGGAAAATATTTCAATACTTCAAAGATTATTATTATTATTATTATTATTATTATTATTATTATTATTATTATTATTATTATTATTATCCAAGCTAAAACCCTAATTAGAAAAGCAAGATGCTATAAGCCCAGGGGCTCCAATAGGGAAAAATAGCCCAGTGAGGAAAGGAAATAAGGAAATAAATAAATGAAGAGAACAAATTAACAATAAATCATTCTAAAAAAAGTAATGTCAAAAGAGATATGTCATATATAAACTATTAATAACGTCAAAAACAAATATGTCATATATAAACTATAAAAATACTCATGTCAGCCTGGTCAACAAAAAAGCATTTGCTCCAACTTTGAACTTTTGAAGTTCTACTGATTCAACTACCCGATTAGGAAGATCATTCCACACAAAGAGGAAAAGGAAAATGAGTTAAAAGAAAAAAAAAAGGCTACTACATATCCACATACTTACACAAACATTCTTACACTTATGCACATGTACACTACTTGTATAATCCACACAGATGCAACCGATTGTGCAGGTCAGGTAGCCAAGGACGACCTGCATTCAGGGTCAAGCAGAGACAGCAGTGTGTGGCAACAACAGCGCCGTTGCCAGGCGGTGACGTCTTGTGCAATGGTTCAGGATCTTAGGAATTGAAGTTCCCCTTATGACATAGTTCCCCACATTTCTGCGTGAATGGAGAATGTAATTTGATACCTGTTGAATGTTTAATGTCGGCTTTTTAATTGTTCATTACTTCACTTACAGTTTATTTCCTTATTTCATTTCCTAACAGGGCTATTTTCCCTTGCTAAGGCCCTTAGGTTTATAACATCCAGCTTTTTCAACTAGGGTTGTAGATTAGCAAGTAATAATGATAAGAATTTTGGAAGGCGCTGCTCACTTAGGCCTTATTATATTATGTCTGTCGTAGTTACTTTCCTTATGGACGATCTAAATTGAGTCAATCCTTTCCTAAAGGGAAGGTTTTATCATAGGTATCGACGTAATGCTGGTGTATGTTCCCCATGATTTATGTGAGTCAGCACACTCGTGCCTCTTCAGAATATTGAGGTAGTGTGGCTGATACTGTTTTTGCTGAGTAGGAAAATTTGCAGACTACATTTTCATTCTCCTCATTGGATCCTCTGTGGAGTTCCTATTAACCTCAGGCTCCAGGGACGCTACCTATAGGTTGGTATCGCTCAGGGTCTAAATCAGAAAGTTATATCTAGCCCTTGAGAATGCTACGGACAAAACAGTACTCACTCATAATGAGCCTTCAAGGCGATACCTCGACTCATGATTCATCGTAGGGCGTGGCAATCATCCTTTTATTCCGAACCAAAGTTGAGGTGATGGTAAACGACTAGATTCTTTTCCTTAGCCTCTATCGTTCTGGGCTGGTAAATTCGTTTAAATTTCTTTATTGTATGATTTCTAGATAAGTGTTTTTAGTTAGCAGATGTCGTATTCGGTTTATAGATTGGAGTGTACTATCCTCCAAGATGTGCTAAGTGTGAATGCTTTTTTTGACGTAAGGAAACTCTACTAAGTTTTTGTAGGCCTTTAGGCATCTTCCTACGTCGGTATATTATATATATATATATATATATATATATATATATATATATATATATATATATATATATATATATATACAAAAGACTAGCAGACAGACAGACATACTGTACACGTTGGCTTTAGCTTTGAGGTACTTCATAGTCAATATATATAGCTAAATGATTTTAGAATAAAGCTCTTACCGGCTAAGAATAAGAAAATAAATCACAAACAAAAGGGATGTGCTATCTGTGATTGGCACTGCTATATAGTTAACTACTTTCAAAGTCAAAATTTAAATATAAGGTGTACTGGAAAATGATTTAGAAAAAAAGAATGATGATATGCATAGTTATGATTCCACTAGATACTGGTTCCTTTAACATGTCAGCAGATCGATCACAGCCCGGGGCTGTAAGTTTAAGCTGTTTACAGGAGAGGGCACTACTGCGTTTGGGCGCGACAATGGGGGTTGGGCTTGCCCGGCTGAAGTTCGACAATGGGGGTTGGGCTTGCCCGGCTGAAGTTCGACAATGGGGGTTGGGCTTGCCCGGCTGAAGTTCGACAATGGGGGTTGGGCTTGCCCGGCTGAAGTTCGACAATGGGGGTTGGGCTTGCCCGGCTGAAGTTCGACAATGGGGGTTGGGCTTGCCCGGCTGAAGTTCGACAATGGGGGTTGGGCTTGCCCGGCTGAAGTTCTTGGGAGCATCTATTCAGATGATACTACAGTCAAGATCAGGCACACTGAACAATAAATGTAGGAAAATTGCACAGCTTGACAAGTGCACTGTAAGGAGATACTGATGTTTCTTGTACAGAATTATGAAAATTATCTGCTGCGGAGGTGCCTCTATAGTCCATTTCTTTTAGCGATGCTTATTTGCACCGACTCGCGGCGGTGCCCTTTTAGCTCGGAAAAGTTTCCTGATCGCTGATTGGTTAGAATTATCTTGTCCAACCAATCAGCGATCCGGAAACTTTTCCGAGCTAAAGGGGCACCGCTGCGAGTCGGTGCAAATATGCATCGCTAAAAGAAATGGACTATAGTTGAGACTTTTCCATACAATATAAAAATCAGGTCTGAGGGAAAAACATATTTGTGCTTCAACCTAGAAAAAGAACGATAATTGCCACAATAATAGGAATTTTAATTGAGTAGGAAACTACAAAGAGAGAGGATAAAGAAGATGAAATTGATGTCATCTCAATGAATATTTTTTCTTACCCTTTTATGCAATAATGGATAGAATGGGCAACCGAGTGCCCCCGGAGAAAGAAAAGGGTAACGATTACAGGGCTAAGATAGTAAAACAAAGTAAGAAACGAATATCTTGCAAATTATTTCCCATATTTGATAAAGAACCAGTGTCTGGATACACATACAGACGCACACACATACACGCAGATACACACACGCATACACACACACACACACACACACACACACACAGTCGGTAGAGTCTTCGCAGGCATAGTTTCCGGACGAACAGGTGGGGGTTCGAATCTCCACCCAGCTAGAAGCTGTTACCATAAAATGAATTCCAAGTGGATATATATTCCCAAGATAGAATTGGGTATTAAATACCATTCGTGGGGGATATTTACATAGATGTATATATATATATATATATATATATATATATATATATATATATATATATATATGCGTCCATACGTATAAGTGTATATATATATATATATATATATATATATATATATATATATATACATCTATGTAAATATCCCCCACGAATGGTATTTAATACCCAATTCTATCTTGGGAATATATATCCACTTGGAATTCATTTTATGGTAACAGCTTCTAGCTGGGTGGAGATTCGAACCCCCACCTGTTCGTCCGGAAACTATGCCTGCGAAGACTCTACCGACTGAGCTCAGTCGGTATAGTCTAATCTCCACCCGGCCAGAAGCTGTTACCATAAAATGAATTCCAAGTGGATATATATTCCCAAGATAGAATTCGGTATTAAATGCCATTCGTGGGTGATATTTACATTGATTGAAATCACGTGTGCTTGTGATATATAGTCATATACATCTATATATATATATATATATATATATATATATATATATATATATATATATATATATATTCCTGTCACGCTCAGGGGGAAAGCCAGTAGTCATACTCTGGTGAGAGGGGTACACCTAGAGGTAACCACACTCTCCCACAAATTACCGAACCAGCAGGTTATAGTTACTAAAAGGGGGGGGGGGGGGTGGAACGTTTGAATCTGTGTGTGTGTGTGTGTGTGCATATATATCTAAGTGTTGAGACGTAATTTTTGACGGATCGGGTACATTAGCTGTATAAAAACTTTAAACTTTGATACCTGTAATCCATTCATCTGTTGAATCTTTTCTGCAATGTCGTTTGAAAAGTCTTTTCGCAATAATTATCATTGATTCGCCCTATTATTTACACAATTTTACTCAAATGCAATTTTTCTCTTTACTCACTCTAATCTGTACTAACCTGATTATATCTTTCTCCGCCTCCTCACAAAAATAGAGGTTCGAGTTATTGTTTGATGCATGGAGACCTTGGTTTGATGTTTGTTAGGCAAGAGTTATATTTCATTTCATAACAGATATGATTGAAGCCTATGCAAATTTCAAGTATTAGTCTCCACTATTCAAATTTAATTATACATTGAAATTGCTGAAGGCTTTTAGTATTCAAATACGTGGAAAAAAACTTTATAAGTTTTTTAGAAAGCCCACCAGAGAAAATTGAATCTAAAATAAACGGGAATTTCAAGTATTAATCTCCACTATTCAAATTTGATTATACATTGAAATTGCTGAAGGCTTTTAGTATTCAAATACGTGGAAAAAAACTTATAAATTTTTGAGAAAGCCCACCAGAGAAAATTGACTCTAAAATAAACCGGAAAGATAGGTACAGTAATTTATATTTCCCCAGTTCGTCAGAGAATTGTTTTACAAGTTACAGTTACGTGACATAAAGCTAAGTCAGTTTATTTGTTTTCATTCAATAATTACCTTCCGCGATTAATTTTCTATATTTAGATCTATGGTAAATTAAACATTGTCACTAAGATTGATCGTCATATATCCTCTTTTGTAATAAAATTGATAGCTGGTGTTCCAAAGGATGTAAAAAGTGTATAAAATCAGCAGCTAACCATAAAATAAGAGGGATGAGTATATAATAAGAGAAATGTTATCATTCATATATCCTCTTTTGTAATAAAATTGATAGCCGGTGTTCCAAAAGATGTAAAACGTGTATAAAATCAGCAGCTAACCATAAAATAGGAGGGATGAGTATATCATAAGCGGATTATTATCATATAAAAATGGAATGCAATTGACAAAATGTTAATAGTCTTGAGTAAACGACTTATTTCCTCCCCTACTATTCATCCATTTTTAGTAGTTTTTATTAAATCTGTGATTTGACTGTCTGCTCTCTTACTCCATCCACCCAGCCAGAATGGTTTTATCTCATAAAGGCTCGAGGATACAAGTACAGATGCAAACGTGAAGAGAAAATACGTTGAATAATTTTAACTACATATACGGGTTAATAGAGGAATATCATTATGGTAAAATAATATCATAAACCACACCTTTGATGATACCTAAGAGTGTAAAACAATACAATAGATTGAGTTCCAATAGTGAATCACTGATCAATGAAGCGAGCACAAAGGGACGCCGATTAAACTTTGCCTATAATACTCTGTACAGTAAAAACTCCAATACTTGATGCCACTTCTATACAGCGTTAACGACATTACACGTCAGGTCTAGTTCAGGGAAAGTCTATTCATCCAATATAAATTCGTGCACCTGTATTGACTCCTTGACCCTTTTTCTAAATTTCAAGCTATTTAGGGATTATTGATGACTCTAATAATAACTTCAGAGAACTCGCTCGTACTTTAAACTACGACTTAGTTCCTATAATTTATGCCACGAGGCAAACCTACATATGATATGAAAATACTAGATCCCTACTTGGTTATGGATGAGGCTATTTTTATTCACAAAATTTATTCACAATAAAACTTGAAGGGAGGAAGAAATATGATAAATTAGTGGATTCTTTAGCTTATAATCTTTACGCAATAATTGTAAGAGTAAGAGCACCTCATCATGAGATATTCTCGAAATTTAGAGTAGTACTTATTTGAAACTGTCAAATGGCTTCAAACAAATAGTTGTTTTACGTTTGATACATTTTAGAAACACCATTATGGATATTTTCATTTGCAGTTTGATTGACAAGAGCAGACTTAACGTCTACTGGTGGATTTGAATAATTCAACATTCCTCATAGGGGCATTTTTGGTCTAATGATTAATTTGTAACAGGAATTGTATTGCATAGGTTATTATGTGATTATAAAAATCTAAGATAGTAATAAGAAAAGAAATGCAGGGGTTCTGTTAAAGAAATAATACCATAACATGTCTTACTATTAGAGGTTTTTTAAAATGCTATTTTGCAGTTCATGCTGGGGACCACAGGGTACAGTACATCCTCGCCATGGATCTTGGAGATGTTGTGTATGATGCCAGTAGCACTATTAAATTCTTATTAGATGCTGGCCTTCTTACTGATTTTTAAAGATATAAATTATATGAAATGTTTTATTATTAAATCATTACTGATTTATTCACAG
>NC_090725.1:17492681-17495181 GCF_036898095.1 Palaemon carinicauda | reverse complement strand
GATTAGATAAACATTGTATGCACTTTCGGTTTCTGTGCTTGGGTTTTCTTGGAGGCGGCTTTAAAGCTGAATTCTATTACCGTACTTCCTTGGTCACCATAATCAAACATGAGGCTTCCAAATGTAAGATTACTAATCTCCTCTATATAGTTAGAGCTAGTGCCTGACTATATATATAGATATATATAGTTCTTTCCTGTCAGGAGGGAGAGGACGTAGTCATACCTTAGTGAAAGGGTACCAAAGAGGTGGAATCAAAAACCCACTCTCACACAAATTGCCGAACCAGCGAGTTGTAGTTTGGAAAAGGGGGGCGGGAAGGTTGAATCAGTGTGTGTGTGTGCATATTTATCTAAATATTTAAACGTCCTTTTTGACAGCTCGGGTACATTAATGTCACAATAAAGGTTGACACGAATCCCCTGTAAGCAATGCAAAACATGTCACCTTTATGCGCATAAATACCATGAGATACTAATGTTTGCAAATAAAGATGCAATGAAAGTTAACTGTTTTTTTTTTTTCGAATTACATAGTCTTCTAACATTATCTGAAATTCTAATATACAATATTCTTGAATAAAGCAGTAGCACAAAATTGACAACTCTCTCTTAAGGGTAGCGCGTGATTCAAATGATAACCGACGGGCTCTTGAGTAAGGCATTTTCTTTTCAAGGTTTAAGAAAAGTCTTATTCTGGCCTAGGGTTGTGGTGGCTGATGCGGTAACGTCCCTGACTGGTGAACGCCTAACTGGGGTTCGAGTCCCGCTCAAACTCGTTAGTTCCTTTTTATCGCTACAACCTTACCATCCTTGTGTTATTTCATTTTAGTTTCTTTGGTCGCTGCAACCTCACCATCCTTGTGAAATAAGGATGGGGGTTTAGGGGAGCCTATAGGTCTATCTGCTGAGTCATTAGCAGCCATTGCCTGGCCCTCCTTGGTCGTAGCTTGGGTGCAGAGGGGGCTTGGGCGCTAATCACATGTGCATATGGTCAGTCTCTAGGGCATTGTCCTGAGTGATATGGCAATACCACTGTCCCTCGCCTCTGCCATTTATGAGAGGCCTTTAAACCTTTAAATCCAGTAAGATATTAAGCTCTTGAGACTGTGCTTCAGTTATGCTCATCCTATGTTGCATTCCTGCAGAAAAAAGATATGTGCGCGAGTGTAGCCAGGGGTGTTGCTACAGATTTGGGTCCCGGGGACTGAGTTATTAAAGAAACCCCCTCTCCCCCTTATCCTTGTGAGTTGGTGGTAATTTTAGAATAATATTTGGAGGCTCCGGGGGGCATTTTCAAAAGGGTCTCCCCCCCCCCCCCGTCCCCCGTTTAGCTACGTTACTGAGTATAGAGGGAATAGAGTTGTTCCTAGCGACAAATGAGTCTGTTATTCACATTCTAATTTGATAAATCCGAAAGTAGAAAAATGTAGACTGGGGAAGTACATAATTCTTTATTTATTTATTTATTTATTTATTATTTTTTTTTTTTTGTACATAAGATTTGCTGGCAGTAAACACCAATTTCTTATCAAAATAAGATTTGTCTGGAAGCGTAAACACGATGTGACAGGAGTAATTAGTATAAACGGAATTACTTTGCCTAAGGAAATATTTAACACGCTCCAATATTCATATACGATAAACAAAAGGAATTGCATAATTTGTGTTTTATATAGAATTGATATATATAATATATATATATATATATATATATATATATATATATATATATATATATATATATACATATATATATATATATATATATATATATATATATATATATATATATATATATATATATATATATATATATATATATATATAGGCTATTATATCCATCATCCATTCATATAACTTGAAATTATGTTGGCATATTGCATGAACACAGACGCTGAAATTAAAAATCCCAAAATTCATCATTAAACGGTAACTTAGATTATGAAATATACAAAAGTGAATGTAATAATTTCGACAAAAATGATCGCCAAGTAAAAATCGTCCAATGAGCGATAATTGATACCAAGAGAAAGGAACCAGATTGGTTATTTATGCAAGCAAAATTAGAAGCACATGCGCCATATGTCCTGCGACCTACCACTATTATGCAGTCATTAAGCATTACCTCTAAGTATATAGAGTCGAGATTGCGGAAGTACTTACACAAAAAGTTACTGGCATATGGAAATGAATCTTAGATGGACACACACACACACACACACACACACACACACACACACATATATATATATATATATATATATATATATATATATATACATATATATATATATATATATATATATATATATACATATGTATATATATATATATTGAATATATACATGTATACATATATATATATATATATATGTATATATATATTATTATTATTATTATTACTATCCAAGCTACAACCCTAATTGGAAAAGCAAGATGCTATAAGCCCAGGGGCTCCAATAGGGAAAAATAGCCCAGTGAGGAAAGGAAATAAGGAA